>NC_137816.1:29776119-29803619 GCF_963921795.1 Nannobrachium achirus | reverse complement strand
CCACCTTCATCGATGTTGGGAACAACTTTGCCTCCAGTGCCGTCTTGGAGGACAACCTCATTCACCAGCTTGTACAACTGGGGAAACGGGTGGTGTTCATGGGTGATGATACTTGGGAAAATCTTTTCCCCAAGAAGTTCCACCGCTCTCTGCCCTTACATCCTCTCAACATCAAGGATTTGCATAGTGTCGATAGTGCAATTCTCCAGCATCTCTATTCAACAGTGGTGGGTGATGACTGGGATGTCCTGATCGCTCATTTCCTTGGAGTGGATCACTGTGGCCACCATGTTGGTGTCGACCACCCTGCCATGGCTGACAAACTCACCCAGATGGATGGAGTCATCAGGTCAGTGATGGAGCGCATGGAGAACGACACCCTCCTGGTGGTGATGGGAGACCACGGGATGACGGACACGGGAGACCACGGTGGAGACAGTCAGAAGGAAACTGATGCTGCACTCTTCATCTACAGTCCTTCACCTCTCTTTCCAGGGCCCCCATCCAAGAATGAACCAAAAGTGGTCCCACAGACAGACTTGGTTCCTACCTTGGCTCTGCAGCTGGGATTACCTATACCCTACAGCAGTGTGGGCCAAGTCCTCCTGCCTCTGTTCACTCCTCATAGCCAAAAGATGAAAGGTGGACTTGGGGGTCTCAGCCAGTTGGAGGCACTGTGGATCAACATCAGACAGATCAATCGTTTTCTGGAGACCTACTCCAGCATGGCTAAAGACCTCCCAAAAAACAGCCTCTCTAAGCTGCAGGAGGAGTTCTCACACATCTCTACCGAGTACCTCGCCACCGTAAGAAACGGTCTGTCCCCTTCCCCAGAGCTGGTTGTCTCCATGCAGTCCTACCTCACCTATGTCAGAGAAACCTGCCAGGCCACATGGGCCCGTTTCAATATGCTCAAGATGGCTGCAGGGTTAACCATTCTGCTGTTTGCCTGTCTGCTGTGTTTTATCCTCTCAGAGCTGTCCTGTGTGCTCGTCAATGAGAGTGATCTGCTGAAGGCCAATGTTGTGGCAGCACTGTCGGTGGGGGTTTTCATTGCTGTTGGTCAGCTGTTTGCCTGGGGTTATGTTGAGGTGGCGTGGTGCCTGGCAGCCACTGCCATCGTCTCATCACTGATGGTTTTCTGGTGGGCTTATCAGGCTAAGGCATCCACCGCCACTGGTAACGGAGCTAAAGCTCAAAAGTGGGAGAGCTGGATGAATCGCTTTGTAGTCCCGCCTCTCTTGGTGCTACTCCTGCGTGATGCCTCCCTGTTTTCGGATAGCTATGTGATAGCTGAAGGCCACGTTGTCACCTTTTTGGTCTTTTCTTTGGCTCTGTACATTCCCATCCATCTCAACTGGGAGGGGCTGCTATTGCCACCCAACCAAAACCTCCATAAACCTGCCAGGCTTCTGCCCTCTTCTGCTCTTTCCCCTGTTACTATAAGGAAGGAGAGCTGCACCCTCTTGCTGGCATGTGTGGGGCTCCTGGTCGGCAGTCTCTACCTCTCCCTCTACTTCCACCGCTGCTGGGAGGAGCAGGACTCATGCCAGCCATCCCCCTTCCTCTCTCCCCTCTCCCGGTTACAGTACAGCCACATGAAGTATGTCTGCTACATTCTCTCTCTAGCCTCGCTGAGCCTGTGGACGTACCTGCTGAGATGCTGGCTGTGTCACTACGACAAACTCAACTCAGGTGGGGCAGCGTTCACAGCCCGCTGGATCCTGCCTCTGCTGTCCGTCTGCCTGGGGCTTAACTGGGCCGTCAGTGCCATCCCAGAGGAGAGTTTTAGGAACATCAGCATGAACATCAGCATGGCCCAGGTGATACTTCCCAGAACTATCTACTCCCTCCTGGGAATTGGGACGCTGTTGTTGTGGCTGGACCCTTTCACTGTGTTTGTGAAGGCCAGGGCCACAGCACCATCAAAAGATTTGTCCTTGCACCCACCACACCATTACCAAGCGATTATCGGCATTAGCCCGCAGACGGAACTGCACCACCTCATCCTCCCATATCGCATGCGTTGCTCCCTGAAAGACGTTTACTCTGCCCCGCTACTGTTGTTCTGCGGACTGTTGGGTGTAGGTCTACTTCTGCTGCACCCGGAGGGCATGGCTTTGTCCTTTCTCCTGCTTCTGCTGGAGATGGGCGCCATCCTATACATCCATGCCTCTTCTGCCACCCTCAGAAGTCTGCATGGGACACATCCTGGAGGTTTTTATGTACCCTGGACTCCAGTAGTGCTGTGGTCCCTGGCAGCCACCCAGTTCTTCCATGCTACAGGTCACCTGCCCACCTTCCCCTCCATCCAGTGGGACGCTGCCTTTGTGGGCTTCTCTGGTGGACATACAGGCATCATATTGCCAGCCACAATGGTCACCCTCAACACCTTTTCATCCCATATCCTGTTTGCAGTGGGCTGTCCATTGCTCCTGTTCTGGCCACTGGTGTGTGAGGTGCATGGCAGCAGGAGAGCGGGAGGGGAGGAGGGAAAGGCTTCTGTGATGGAGATGAGACTGATAGAGAACCCGTGCCAGTTCAGCTCTGCCCTTCTGCAACTCTCAGCACGCTGCCTCTTCATTCATGGCACACAGCTCTTTGCGTCTGCCTGTGCAGCTGCTATCCTTAGGAGACACCTCCGTATTCAGAAGGTGTTCACACCTAAGTTGCTGTTCGAGGCTTCAGGCTTCCTGGTCACCAGCGTGTTTCTGCTAATCGGTATCGCTCTGGTAATGAGAGTAGATGTAGCTGTTGGTGGCTGGTCCAAAAGACTCATCCTCAAAGAGTCCAGGTAGCAATGATATTATCACCTGCACGCACGCACGCACGCACGCGCGCACACACACACACACACACACACACACACACACACACACACACACACACACACACACACACACACACACACACACACACACACACGTACACACACCGATGAGTGAAGTGGTCCTTTAATCATGCAATTTAATGATAAATGTTGATAATGTTTGATCTTTTTTATGCAATGTGTTTTTGTTTTTTTGTGTTGCTAATGGGTACCCTTTTCAAATAAGGTGCTGGTCTGTACTTGATTTTACGCCCTCTGTTCATTTTCGAGTCCGGATTCTGCCAATGCATGTCAATGGATGTTTTTTTTTTCTTTTGCAGACAGCAACAATATACTCTATCCTCACAGGCTTTCTGTTTCTGTAATAGCTGATCTGTGGAGATTTTGGCATCTGTATGGCGGACGTGTTTGAATAAATCCCGGGTCGTGTAGGACATAAAAGTGACAGATGGCAGCTTTAACTATTTAAAGGCCTGATTATACTTAGTGCCTCTGTGTAGCCGTGAAGGTGCGTATGCAGTTCTGTACACTGCAGTTGGTGCACGTACTAGAATTAAGATGTTGATCATTGCACAAGAATAAACTCCTTTTTTATTTTTACTGTCTTCTGGTATTTTTTCATCAAGAATTTAAGCACAATTGGGGGGTTCCTAATCTTTTAACGATGAGTTATACAGATGCGGGTCGCGACGGATCGCCTCACTCAACCTCTCCTGTGTTTTTGTTGTGGACCCCAACAGACTAGCTGATTGCCATGGCATCAGCTAATGGGTACCCTTTTCAAATAAAGTGCTGGTCTGTACTTGATTTTACGCCCTCTGTTCATTTTTGAGTGCTCCGATACAAAACAGTAGTACTAGTCTGTATTAGATAAATGTTACTAACAACAATTATTATTGAGACATTAACCCTACAGGTTGATGCAGCCCCCTACGCAAAGTGTGTATTGTAATGTGAGTATTTGTCACCTTGCTTTCCATCCTTTCGCTTTTGAAAAAGCTTCAGCCTACATTTTTATTTGGGTCAAAAGGCCATGTCCTTTTTTCTTCATTCCTTTTCTGGCATCCCAGTTTATGTACATGTCCTGCCTGGCCTGCTTGGCAAGGAAATTCACAAAAGCAAAAAAGCAACACAAGCATCTAAATCAACTGACAGTATTTAAAAATGGAATAAGAAAATTACATACTCTACACCAGACAATGAGAATCAACAGAGCAACTAATTGTGTTTATTTTAATTCAGTCATGTTGATACAATATTGTGAGATTCCTCTGCTTTAGTATGTATGTATGACATGAAACTGTCATCCTAAATTAGACTGGCTGTGACCCCCAAAATAATCATATTCAAACTGGGGACCCCCCACACCTTACAAGCACTTGGAATTGTAGGAATTGGCATTACATTTAGTTTGACTCAATTTATTCCATTGTGAAAACTGTCTGTTTTCATCATCATCTTCACCTTTCACGTTGCGAGGCATTGTGAGCATGTAGATCTGCTATTTTCACAATGTCTGCCTCTAATATTTGACACTTTGACCAATGTTTGACCAGAGGTACTAAAAAGATCTTTAACGTAATTTTACTGTTTAGAGAGAAAACCATGTTGCACATTAAGTTAATCATCTGGGGACCCCCCAAAATAATTTGGGGACCCCCCTTGGGGTCCCGACCCGCAGGTTGAGAACCACTGCTCTACATCAGCTTGTGTTGTCAAGTGTTCAGTTGAGGTGCTGGCTACAGGCTATGTCTGTCTGTTTTCATCGGGTCCGCATCAGTGTGCCGACGGGCCGGTATTCTGACACTAAAACTAACCCCAACTCTAACCCTAACCCCAAACTTAACCTCAGTAACCGTGACGAGTAACTAACCTGCCGACGCTAGTCGGAACAGTGGCCTGTCGGGATATTGAGCGGACCCCGTTTTCATCATCACCTTCACCTTTCACTGCCAAGAATGTCAAAATTGACCCATTAGCCTCCTCTGGTCTTTGAAGCAGCTCCTTGTATTCCTGTTTAATCTGTGGATGTTCTGGTTCCTCCTGGACCAGACTGGGGCTCCTCTCCTGTTGTTGAAAGGAAACCTCCCCTTTACACACATAGAGGTGCAGGGAAAAAATACATAAAAGGTTTGAACTTTACATGTTCCATGCAGTGTTTCCTCTGTTGTATTAGTTGGAGGAACTTAAACCATAATTATATCCTCATTTATCAAATACTTTTTTTATTAGGTGCAACCATTCTAATTTAACAACATATTTTCATTGCATTGGCAAGTCTCAGTTTTCTATTGTAGTGATTCAATATGTTTTTGTACAACAGTCTATCATAATACAATACATCAAAATCTCTTTATTTACTGAACTTTTATACCACTTGATTTTCACATGATCTCATCACACATGATCACATGTGGAAGCAGATAAACAACAGAGCCAGCAATGGACTTGTGGTAACAGACTAACAGTTACAGTATACAGTATGTCTGGGGAAGACATGTTGTGTTTTTTCCACATATTGACAAGCCTCAGCTGTCCAATGCACCCATAACAGGTTGTTTTTGGTCAGACACATGTACTGTAGGTTGCCAAGTCAAAAGTTAACTGATGAACCCTCTCCTGTGAGTAGTTGTTAGAAAACATGCTAACTCTGCTGTCTCTCCAGCAGAGCGTCTCTATCTCTCTCTGGAAGAGGTTGCACATGAACCCTGCAGCTGCACTAAGGCAGTCCAAGACAAACACTCTGACAAGCTTCACACAACAAATATCACTTCTTTGCTGTTTTATTTTTCATCAAAACACACATAATAGGCCTACCTCTTTTCCCACCAACGTCAGGTGTTCCTTTATCGACAGCCGCAGAGATTCCATTTGTCACATTGTAGAATAGATAGATATTTTAGTCAGTGGACAAATAAACAAACGCCTTAATATGCATATTCACACGAATACATAAATGTGTATTAGGGTTAAAAATAGTACAAAGGTGTTCTCCTCAGAGCAAAGGTCTCCGCCAAACTTTGGAAGGCAGTCAGTGGAATGGGATACAGACATACTGAAATCAATAATCACTAATAAACACATTATGTCCGATGTCAATGCAAACATGGGAACCTGTTACAAATAACTCAGTTAATTGATGGTTAGCTCTATATGCTAGTATGAAGAACAGAAGTCAAAGCGAAGTGAATTATTACTTTTTTTGTGTCAGTGGTGTTTGGCCCCTTGCGCAAGGCCAGTGTGTCTAGACTTAGTTCTAACCACTCAAACAATTTCCCAGCCCATGTTCTTATATGAAGCATTGGCGTTGAGTTCCTTGTACACTGTAGACTCATTACATGTACACACAAATAGACTTTGAAGACAGGTGAGAAATAATACAAGAGTATCCTATAAACACTGTGGTTGTTTAATTTAGATTGAAAAAGTGCACCAGCAGGGTTCAATTTGTAAAAAAGAAAAAAAGGAGGTGACATTTTCTCAATTATTCGAGTCCGGATTCTGCCAATGCATGTCAATGGATGTTTTTTTTTTCTTTTGCAGACAGCAACAATATACTCTATCCTCACAGGCTTTCTGTTTCTGTAATAGCTGATCTGTGGAGATTTTGGCATCTGTATGGCGGACGTGTTTGAATAAATCCTGGGTCGTGTAGGACATAAAAGTGACAGATGGCAGCTTTAACTATTTAAAGGCCTGATTATACTTAGTGCCTCTGTGTAGCCGTGAAGGTGCGTATGCAGTTCTGTACACTGCAGTTGGTGCACGTACTAGAATTAAGATGTTGATCATTGCACAAGAATAAACTCCTTTTTTATTTTTACTGTCTTCTGGTATTTTTTCATCAAGAATTTAAGCACAATTGGGGGGTTCCTAATCTTTTAACGATGAGTTATACAGATGCGGGTCGCGACGGATCGCCTCACTCAACCTCTCCTCGCAATCGGTGAATCAGTGTACAATGTCCATAGATACTTTACTTTACTGGCCTGTCCTGAACCCCATGGATAACCTGTGTTGAAGCCTGAGTAGACGATGAAATGTATTTTAAAAAGCAAGTACACCAGTAACTCAAGTACAAATTTGACTGAGCAACTTTCACTACATGTTGAGTAATACTTGACCAGGACACTAAGGTCCATGCTTTGTCTCGAGTACTGGGGTTGAGTACTTTGTCCACAACTGCACTGGCTCAGAGCACCATGTCATTCTTCGCAGGAGAGGTTCTATACAGTAGTACCTCCCATGACTCAGCCTCTTCCACACATACCATATCTGTTCACTCATCCCACCACCCTGTCTGCCCGTCCTCCCTGTATAGCTGTTTGTTTTGTTCTTATAGGATAAACAGAAAAGTGGCTGAGTCAGGACAGCCAGGGAACAGACCACAAACGGAGAGCCTCCGTTTCTCTGCTGGAACTCACTGGGAAATGTTATATTTTATTCATGGGGTATCAGATCAGTGTTCCTCTCCCAGGTAACTCACTGACAGCACCACATGCTTATGAACAAACTGGCACTGAGTTAGGGTAATGGTAGTCGGTAGACATGTGCGCACACTCGCACACACGCACGCACACTGCAGTGGCCGGTGTTTGTAAATCTGGCAGTACATCTGTACTTGATTTCCTGTAATGGTAAAGTTGTGAGTTTCTGCAGTGATGCAGTGTTAAGGTCTGTCTGATTGGTTCATTCCCAAATGAGGTCCCAAATGACTATATGATGCCATCGTTCGACAGCAGACCGTGGAAGGGGCAGAGCTGTGGCCGTGCGTCTGTGCATGTGCACATTCAGACAAACCTAAGAGTTTTCATTTCAAATAAGACTTTCACTGTTTAAAAGTTATACTGTATGTCACACTACTCATACTCGTAAAGGTTCTCTCCTGCCATCAGACAGACACAAAGGTCTATCCAGCTGTGTTCTGTATCAGTTGCTGGGCTATAACATCAAACATCACAATATTTCTGAACAAATATCTCAATATCGATATTGTGATCATAATATTGTGTTAGTTAGTTTTGCGTTAAAAACCTTTTAAATTTAGCAAACAGCCGATCTACAAGCTCAGTGGATCTGTTATTTTCACTAGCTCAGCTTGCAATTTCCTTTATAATTGTTATAGGCTATGCAAATTGTGCGGTGAAAATCAGGAAAATACACTGTAAAATTAGGATATCCAAAATCCCAGGCAATATATTGTCTATTGTTATATCACAATATCGATATAATATCGATATACAGAGCTGTATGTGTACAAGAGTCAACGTGCCATGTGATGTGCCTGTCTAGCAGATTTTTTGTTTCCCCGTCCTCTGATGTCTCCTGCTGTACTGAACACTGTCTCGCTGCTTTTAGTTTCCCGACCTCTGATGTGTCCCACCGTACTGAACAGCCTGGCCGACCAGCGCAGCAGACATCCAAGGCTGTCAGGCTATAAATCAGACAGACGTGACTCTCAACATCGTACATTGGTTCAGCGTGCCGTGAACCCCCCCTTCCCTCACCGTTCCCTCCATCACCACCGGCACCACCTCCTCTACCGGCCATGAATCATATTAGGAGGATAATGAACCATTTAATGACCTATGTGTTGATTTATCAGAGACACTGGAGAGGCCAATTTAAAAATATATCGCCATAAGTCAGCCACTGACCCGGCCCGCTGGTCGGCTGGCTGCCCTCTGTGTTGCATTTTCATTTTCATACAGTGGTGTAGTCGAGTATGAAGCAGTGAGCATACTGTCAACCAAGCCCCCCCCCCCCCCCCCCCTCCTCCCCGCTACAACCTCCACCTACCACACCCCCTCCCATGCATGTCTATGCATTACTAGAAAAGTGTGCTCCTCTGAGCACAGATCTCCACCAGGCTGGGAGGCTGGGAGACTCCACCCAGGGGAGTGTCTGTCGCGGGGTGCAGCCAGCATGCCACGAGAAAGCTATGGGGGTAATGTGGATGTTGCGTTCACGATATATGGTGTTTTTGTAAGAAATAGGCCCCGGCCAGTAACTATTTGAAGTTACAATTACATGCAAGTGTTAAAAGTGTTAAAACCCTGTTTGACGGTCATTGATATCTTATTTGTACCTAATTTTTTGAAAGAAATCACATTTCTGCAGTGACATTTCTAGCATTTCTGGCGATTAAATCGCTTTTAGCTCTTTGTTGTTTAGTGGCCCCTCAGTGTGATTAAAATTTGGGGTAATATTCAAAATTCGTCACTAATGCCGGTTATATTTTACCCAATATAATATATTCCATAAAAAAATTCTCATCAAAATATATTAAAGTGCAACGATACATGGCAATTTGAGGTACTCTTCTTTATTTTCAACATGAAATAAAATAACTAAAAAATATATATCATGCAAAATCGGTGAAAAAATTGAGTATTGTTTTAAAAATATTTCTATGAAAAAAGTAAAGAAGCTATGAACTTCTCCTTTGGAACACCCACTCCTGGGACATGTGATAATGGTCCAGTGAAGGCACAGTTTACTGCCAATTGTGGGAGCATGGATATCTTTTTTAACCCTCTATCACGCTTGGTGAAAGATTTCCACCTGCCTATAGGAAAAAAAACAGGGATGGTGTCAGGGAAACTCACCTACCTTCTATGATGTCATGTCACTGAGCATCCTGAAGGTACCAATGCAAGGACCCACCCACCTCAGGCATTAGCAACATTATTAAAATCACATAAACTTAATTGTCTGGGTAAAGGGTTTAGGTTAGTGTTCTAGGTTTAGGAGTGACCTGTCATTCAGAGATAACAGAGTGGTGGCCTAGGATCCATACACTTCAAACTGAGCATATTTACCTGTCTTGTACCTGCACGGACTAGGGTTACTTACATTTAACAATTGTATGTGAATATTTTTTTTACTATTTGTCTCTTGTTTATTAACACCAAGTTCGCCTTTAAAAGTGACACAATGATGTGTTGACTTCAGTTACACACTGAGGAAGGCCTGTTGGGCCGAAATGTCCATTTGTTTGCGGCTGCTGGGGGGAAACCTTTAATAAAACAAGAAGAATTCATTCTAAAGTGAGTGCTGGCGTCCTTGTTCTAAGGTGGTGACCCATGCCAGGCCACACCCACAGCATGAACCAGCCCCACCTCCCCCTACCCAACTGCCTGCACAGCCAACACAGGCTCCGACACGAAACAACCCCAGAACCCATGAGACGTGACACTGAATCTCCTTCAATCTGATCATTAAAGCCAGGCATTTCCAAATGACATAATAAAGAGCCATATCAGGACATTGTTATATCTGCCTCATGTTATATTATGCCTACAGCATGGTTAATGGTTAGGTTTGAGGGAACACTTGAGGTAGGCACACTTCTGTGAGACCAGCAGTGTGCTGTTCCCTCGACGAATAACATTCATTGCAGTCCATTAAAACAAAAACCCACTGAAAGATGTTGTATCAATGATACATACACATAGCTAGGAGACAGAGTGATTGAAACTGCTTGTATTCCATGTGAACAGCAAGGGAGAGAGACACTACTCCTAGGATAAAGTAAATAGATTCACAGGAAAATGCCTAAATACTGTACTGTGCATGCACACATTTCCAGCAGTCCTTCTCAGACCAGCTTGTGTAAATTCCCACCTCTACTGCATTTGTTTCCCTCCTCCTCTGTTCTCTCTCTGTAACTTGTCATTCTTGTTTCTGTCCAGGCTCAGAGTGAGAGGAGTTTTGTTCCAGGGGACTGGGTTTATCCACACTTCATGGCTGCACTACTGGAGGACCTGCAGGCTCTGGGTTAGAAGTGTTGGAGTTATCCGGCCTGCAGGGATGAAGACAAAGCAGCAATGGGACAACCACAGGCTACGAACACTCTCTTAAAATATCGTTATCGCCCTTGGCAGCCTCTGTCACTGTAGCAACACGCAGCAACAAGCTCAGTATGACGCTATTATGTCCAGTTAACAAACACTAAGACATGACACATTGTTGCCTCTCTAAATTGTATTCCCTGCATCCTTGTTTCTGTCTCAATTAGTTTTTCTTCACAGACCATTTCTACGAGGTCACCAGAACAACATACTAATATTCTTAAGAAATCCTAGTTGCGGAAATATGTTTAACTGGCATCATTCCAAAATATCCACCAATTAATGTCAAAATGCCATGGAAAATGAAGATGAGTCTAATTTTAATTTGTCTGAGAGGTGAGGAATTCAGATAAAATATCAAACATTTAAGCCATTTTTTAATATAATATTTACTACCAGATAGTGTAGCAAACTAGCATTTTTCATCAAAGTAATTGTAACAGAATTTTCACCATACATCATTTCTATGAGGTGTCTAGAACGCATTGCTAAAAGTCAGAAGAAATCCTAGTTGCGGAAATATGTTTAATTGGCATCAATTCAAGATGTTGTTTTGGACACTTCATAGTACAATCACTTTGATGTGAAACACTAGTTTGACTGGACTACAATGTCCATTTATCCACTTATATGTGGGCATGCATTTTGGAGATTCTATAAGTCAAATTCTGAACATGTGAACAGAATTTAGAAGGATTCTACGTTAGCCCAGTGACCAGGAAACCGCTGATGATTTGTTCACAGACCCTCTTTGTTGTATACCCATATAGTCATGCTTTATAATGTTATGGCATTTTAAAGGACAACTAAATAACATCTACGCACATTTTCCTACTTATATTGATGCCAAATTACTGTCCATGGGGTCTATTAGGCAGAAATGCCTCTGTTGTCCAGTTTCCCCAGCAGAACCCAGCAGTCCCCAGAGTGGAGCCCATAAGCCTATGGCTTTTACACTATTTGTTGCAGTCAAAAGTGTGTTTTTTCTTTTATCAATCTCTTATTAGTTGTCACACTGCCACACTTTAACAGATGTTATACTGTTATGTGTTTTGTCAAGTCCCGGAAAAGACACGCTGTGATTGGCCAGTACAGTTACTTTGATTGGCAGTTTTGCCGAAAGCTCTTCCCAAAACATGATTTTTGAGACTGTGGTGGCTTGTGTGGGACAACCAAGGCATGGATGTGTGTTTGTAATGACAATTATTAACACATTCATGAAAAAGAAAATCACTTTTGAGCACAACAAATAGTGTAAAAGCGATAGGCCTATAGGCTCCACTCTATATGCTGGGTTCTTCTGGGGAAACTGCATGGACAACAGGGGCATTTCTGCCTAACAGTAATTTGGGATCAATATACTGTATGTAGGAAAATTAACCTAAATGTTATTTAGGCCGGAGTTAAATTCTCACATGGTACAGCAAAGTTACATTTCCTGATGAAAGCTTTTTTATATTCACTCTTCATTCAAACATGTCTCCAATTCCCACTTCTGTTTCCTGTGTAGATTCCTCAATGTGTGTGTGTGTGTGTGTGTGTGTGTGTGTGTGTGTGTGTGTGTGTGTGTGTGTGTGTGTGTGTGTGCGTGTGTGTGCGTGTGCGTGTGTGTGCGTGTGTGTGTGTGTGGTGTGTGTGTGTGTGAGTGCGTGCGTGCGTGCGTGCGTGCGTGCGTGCGTGCGTGCGTGCGTGCGTGCGTGCGTGCGTGTGTGTGTGTGTGTGTGCGTGCGTGTGCGTGTTGTGTATGTTATTGTTATGCACACACAGAGGGATTACAACACTACCCATTCCAATCTATCACCTCCGACTGTAAGCCTGGAAGAGGGGGAATAGTACATTTTCTCAGCTCAGGTGTTTTAAAAGCAGAAGTGAATCTCAGATTGTACTGGGGTTTACATGTATGCATTTAATGTAAATGTGTGTGTATGTATGCTTGTGTGCATATAGCCGTGTGAGATGTTCCTAAATAAGAACCTCTGCAGAATTAAGTATTATTTTCCTGAGAAAATGACTGACGCAGAAAAAAAAGATTACATCCATTCATCCATCCATCCATGATCCATCCATCCATCCATCCATCCATCCATCCATCCATCCATCTGTTCCTTCTCTCCATGCTGCACTTTTAAGTATTGGTTCTTGTTCCTTGCCTGAGTTAAAACATTACATTGACACTTGCAGCAGCTCATTCTGTCAATGTGGATTCATTTGATCTCCAGTCTGGCTTGAAAGTTGCTGTTTGTGAAGCTGGGCAAAATACAACAGACACCGATTATTAGTTTGCTTCTTTAGATCCCAGCATACAGTACATGCATTTAAGTCAAAGATTTTAATAATAATGTGGTTATTTAATTTTTACACAGAAATGTGCCTCTGACTTCACAACTTCATACTGTACAAACATACATTTTATTTTTATTTTTTACAGAAAACTCTTAGGATTTAAATCATTGTTTTAGAACAGTGGTTCTCAAAAATAGCATACTGTAAATATGGGAGCGTGTCGATATTGCGACATAACATCTGTTCGACGTCCCATCTTTTCGGCACGGGTGAATGTTAACCTGGTGAAATGCTAACCTGCCGACGCTGGTGAATGCTAACCTGGAGAATGTTAACCACTATGCCTGAACCTAACCCAAACCCTAACCCTAACCTCGGTAAAATCATGCCTAAACCTAACCCTAAAACCTAACTCTAACCCTAACCCTTTGTCGAAATGATGGGACGTCAAAAAAGCAAAATTTTCCCATAAATACAAGCTTGCAGCACGTCACTTTGTGCGCAACTGCAAGCTTGTGCATCTTCAAAGTGTTTGAAACATTTAGAATAATCTTCTCTTCTAGGGGTCCCCTGGCCCAACATATTTTCAGATGGGGTCCCGCGCGACCAAATATATATCAATAGGGGGTCCTTGGCACAAACACGCTTGAGAAGTACTGATTTAGAATGTATTTGTCTTAACTCTTTTAGTGCTGGAATATGTTGCCCCTTCCCATTAGATCCGCCCAGTCAATTGGTGCTTTTAAATCTTTGCTAAAAACTCACCTGTTCTCCACTGCCTTTAGTTGTATATAGCTCTTTTTTCTGTTGTTTTTACTCTTGTATTTTGATTTTATACCATTGCATTTTAGGTATTATTGTTTATGTATTATTGATTTTATCATGTTCAGCACTTTGGTCAGCTCCGCTGTTGTAAATGTGCTATACAAATAAAGGTTGATTTGATTTGATTTGATTAAAGCCGAACAATTTCGGTTCTTTTTTTCAATCCAATACAATATGTTTTTTTTTAGCTATTTTACTTACCCTGAGCTGCTTGTAGAGACGTGGGTGGTCCTGGCTCGTCCATCGCTTCCCAACGAGCCATTCTACGTGTTCCGACGATTTATTCCATTGAAAATGGTTTAGAATAAAGTTTAGAGCCCCCCCAAAAAAACTCAATCTATGCGCGACGTATCCGAGGTGCCGAAACCGAACAATTCCGGTTTCTTTAATGAATTAAATAATCGGAGGCCTCAACGAAGCCTCCGTCTAAATTTTCATCCAGGCCGAAAACCGCGACCTCTTTCCACCGGCCCGTAATCGGGTAACGCCACCGCATCGCGCCGCCTAATCCAATACATTCTCACATCTTTAGAGCCCATTTTCTCTGAACTGTGTTCCTATGGAAGGAACACAGCCTCAAATCGGGCTTCTAAAAAAGAAAAAAGCCTATAGCCATCTGTTAACTCTCTTCATCTGGGTCATGTTCATTCCACTGTTCAACGTGAAATGAAGATCCACTGCTGCGTGGGTACCCGTATGTTACAGTGGTGGCCTACGGGGGAATGTCTGGCACTTTAGCGGCCTCTTGTGGTCCTTGGCAGTCATCATGTTAATGGGTTATATGACACACACGGCATTTAGGCTACATCAGAAATGCTGATTTGACCTCCTTGTTTAGGTGGCATGATGTGCACCCATTTACAGTATGGAAATGGAAACGTTTACACCGCTGCACTGTGGAATATTTATGTACAGTACATCACTTAAATGGGAAATGTATAGCTCCAAGCCTGTGTCATTTTTTTCTTTTTATTACCAATTCAATACATTACATTATTTTATGTATTTATTTATATTTTTCCTCCTTCCAAAATAACACGTCTGTTTGGTTTCTGTATGTGAAATGAAGTTGTATTCGTTGTTAATATTTCAAAACGAAAGGAAAAGTCATTCAGTGATTGATTGCACAGAGAGCTACGTATGCTCAGCCACCCCCCTCCCCCCCACACCCTCAAGGGATTCAGTTGTATTCCTGAGGCACCAATTTGCAGCAGAAATGCCAATATCTGCGTGCACCTCAGATGCAGAACAATGTTGCATGCATATTCATTCATGCAGATGGAATGAGTAATTACTTATAATTGTGTCCTCAACTGACCCTGAGTATAAACACCTTTACAATTGCAGTTTGATTACCATTAACCACAGGGAACACAATCTCTCTGAGTTTTGTGTCTCTCTTCCAAGGTCACGGACTGGAGACCAAAGCACCTCCTTCCTAAGCAATAAATAATGGTCATATGACTTGGATTTAGCTTTAGCTGCATGAAAAATATCACCAGCTGAAAATCTGTCCCTTTGGGGCCAAAGGGAGAGAGGCTAAGAGTGTAAACAACCTTTTATCATGTGCAATTAATGAGTAGCTGTGATCAATCACGCCCCCTCTGTGTGTCACGTGTATTAATGACTCTCTCAGTCACCAGAATAAATAAATAGATTTTATAAATAAATAAATATATGTATATATAATGTGTGTGTGTGTGTGTGTGTGTGTGTGTGTGTGTGTGTGTGTGTGTGTGTGTGTGTGTGTGTGTGTATGTGTGTGTGTGTGTGTGTGTGTGTGTGTGCGTGCGTGCGTGCGTGCGTGCGTGTGTGCGCGCGTGCGTCCGTGCGTGTGTGTGTGTATGTGTATGTAATTAACTGCAGTAGGCTACCACGTTGAATCATGTTGGATTCCAACCTCCTTCCACTGAAACAGCACTTGTCACAGTCACAGCGGGGCGCTGCATGCTGCCCAGGCTGCCTCCCACTCTAAAGGCCTCATCTGTCTTTACTTTTCTGCAGCAACCGACACAGTCGACTACCAGCGTCTTCTAGACCACCTTTCTGACAGAAGCTGTTATAGAATCTGATGGAATGGTTTGCTTTCATCCTCCCGTAACACCTCTTGACCGGAGTCCCCCAGAGGTCTGTAATTGGCCTTCTTCTCCTCCCTATGCCAGGTCCTCTGGATGTGTCATCTCTAACAAGCTCTGTTATCGCCATTATACTGTTTCCCATTCCCTCCCTATGCCACACGGGTTGAACAGTGTATCGCTGTATGCCTGGCTGACATCTCACAGTGGATGTCTTCTTCCCTGTCTTCTTCCCTGCAGGATCTTTCCATTTCTATCAATAACATCATCCGTTCCAACTGCCAACTGCCGGGAACTGTACATTGCAGTGATCAATCAATCATGTAAATTTGCACTGTACAACCTCTGGAGTATCAGATCTGTTCCTCTATCAAGGAGTCTGCCCTGCTCCATATCAAAGCCTCATCTCCAGGCTTTACTACTGCAACTCTCTCCTCGCTGGTCTGCCTTCATGGTAGAGTTCTCAACGGGCCTTAAAATGAAGGCCCGGCCCTAACTGGGCCCTAACTGGGCAGGCCCGAGGCCCTACCCGGCCCTACTAGTTAGCATACATTTTAAGCCCTACCGGGCCCGAAAACGTCGGGTCGGGTATGGCCGGGTCTATCACAGAGTAATAGTAATAAAATAATAAAAAAATATATTTTCTTTTTTCATTGAGCCCGAGGCCCTACCCGGCCCTACTAATTAGCATACATTTTAGGCCCTACCCTACCCTAAATGTCGGTCGGGTTCGGGTGTTGTCGGGTTCGGGCAGAATTTGAGAACTCTACTTCATGGTCACTCAAATCCCTTCAAGATCACTTGAAATCCCTTCAAGTGATCCAGAATATGTCTGTCCTATGTTAGCTGTACCCTATATCAGGGGTCTTCAACAGGGGGTCCGGGACCCCTAGGGGGTCCTCAGAGTTACTAAAGGGGGTCCTCCAAATCTTTGTGTGATAGGATCATGTTTTTTATATTAATCACTAGAACCCTAGCATCCCTATTCTAGTGGAACATCAGCCAAAAAAATAGCCGATCTACAAGCTCACAACGCCTCGCGCTGCGAGGCGTTGTGAGCTTGTATTGCGGTTTGTTCCGTATTTAACCAAATGCCCCATAAAGGTCTGTCACACAAACCTCAACACAGAATTTAACAATAATGAATGAAATAAAACACAGGAAAAGACAGCAAAAGGAGGGAGAGGCACGAAGGACCGCCTGTGAGGCGGCTCGCAGTCGCTGTCTCCTCTCCTCTCCTCTCCTCTGTCCTCTCCGACTCCGCTAGCCCGGCCCCTGTCTGCATATGCATTGCATGTCGCTGTCAATCACCGTTGCCTAGTTACAGTCAGTGATCACTGACTGTAACACCGCACACCGCGCGCTTTAAAAATGTCGTCTGAAGACAATACTCCACCGCCTCAAAAAAGGACAGACGCCTACAAAGTTACAGACGCGAGTGGGAAGAAACAAACCCGTGGCTTGACAGCGTCAGTGAAGGTTGCTTGCCAAGCAACCTAGCCTACAGTGTGTGGAGAAAAATAACATGCAGTTGCCAGGTCTGATAATATAAGCCATGTTGGGCTAGGTTGGATGAAATACCATGCAGTGTTGCCAAATCTGACTATTATAAGTATTTTGGGCTCTTATTTCTGTAAAGTTGCTCAGGTTTAGGCTAGTGAAGCCTATTCAGCCTAAAGTAAAAATGTTCAATGTTCATAAAATAGGCTATGCTCAGGTTTAGGCTAGTGAAGCCTATTCAGCCTAAAGTAAAAATGTTCAATGTTCATTGCTAATAAAGCACTTTAAACTAGGCTATGCTCAGGTTCAGGCTAGTGAAGCCTATTCAGCCTAAAGTAAAACATGTTTAATCTTCGTTGCTAATAAAGCACTTTAAACTTCAAGTATATGACTTTATGGTTTCTTGACTACCTTCTCTTTACTGACCACCAAGTGACCCAATACAAGAGCCAGGTTCAAATCATTCATACATTGCTTTATTTCATACAAAATTTAACTTATTCATATTTTAGAAACAATTGGCCACTTCAAACTGCAAAACAATATAGGTTATACCATGTTGTATGTTATAGTTATAACTATTCTATGCATTTCATGGGTTTGGGACTGCATTTTTTCGCCGGCCGGCGGCTGTGCCACGCGCACGGAACGCACGCACCGCGTGCCCGGAAGAGGTGTTCCTTATTTCAATTTCTGAAAGGTGGCAACCCTAGCTGCACCCCATGACTGACATATCCCTGGGTGGGCAAACAGGCGAGGTTGAGATACGCTCCTCTGAGGACATCAGTATTTTAGTTGCGACCGTAGGTCGCTATTTACTGTATTATGAAAACCTCCAGCTCATGTCCGTCCGTCTGTCTGTCACACCTCATGCTCTTCTGACATAACAATGATGTTGCAAATGAATGGCCAAGACAATTCAATGTTGCACTGGCCTGTTCTGACATCACAATGATTGCGACCGTAGGTCGCATTTACTACCAAAACCTCCACCGGCTGTCCGTCCGTCCGTCCGTCCGTCAGTGAGTGAGTCAGTCACACGTCACACTTTTGCCCTGCTCATATCTCCACAACCGTTGCCCCCATCCATGCCAAATTTTGCACACACACTCCTTACCTGCCAAACTACAACCTCCAAGGACCCCCGGAGCTCCAGGGACCCCCAGGTCCCTGGGGGACCCCCAGGTGTAAAAAAATGTCCCTCCGTGAGTCACACGTCACACGTCACACTTTTGCCCTGCTCATATCTCCACAACCGTTGCCCCCATCCATGCCACATTTTGCACACACACTCCTTACCTGGCAAACTACAACCTCCAAGGACCCCCAAAGCTCCAGGGACCCCCAGGTCCCTGGGGGACCCCCAGGTGTAAAAAATGACCAAATGTGCAAAAATGACCAAATGACCACCCCAACGGGGCTGCTCACGGGGAATTCCTGGGGACCACCCACTCCTGGTGCTCCAGAACGGATGCAAAAGTGGTGGCGCCCCCAGTGGAGGACCCCCTCCACTGCAGCTCACATAAAATGCCGTAACTCGGGCTAGGAGCGTCCGGGAGAGCCGGGGCCGGTACCTATTCGTCCGCCAAGGCAACGCGGAGACCCCACCCCTCATTTCTCACATGGCCCTCTTCTAGCGCCACCTTCAGGCCGATTTTTAAAACACATTTTTGGACACTGCTCCTACAGTTTTTGCCTTAAAATCACGCAAATCGCTACACAGTATGTCTACACTCATCCCATCAACATGGATCAGGAAGATTTTGGAAAAACAAATTTTTGCCCTATTTGTGGAGATAAGCGACCTACGGTCGCTTATCTCCCGATTAGGGAGTCTTACTGGTGGTACTATGTACTGTGTATGTTGCTTGTTCATCTTAGTTTGATCAACGGTTACGGTTTGCTTGACCACAAATACAATTGATGTTATCCTAGTTACTTCGTAGACTGATTGACTGATTAATGTAACACTTTTTAATTCGATTGTTAACAGTATGGCTACATGTTAACAGTCAAGAGTTACATAAGGATAACACAAAAAGCCCTGTTGGGCTTGTTTCCATTGTGGTCCATGGTACTCAATTAATATGTAAGACATACAATACATACGAAAACTGTACATTACATTAGATAACTTACATAGCGTTTACCATTATATAATGTCATATAATGTAATGTAATGCATATTTTTATAGAAAAAGTAGGGGAGTGGGAAGGGGAAATTTTGGGTCAGTCATGATTTTAAGTTAGTTTGAAGTCTGCATAGGGAGTCAAGAACTATAATGTCAGTTGGAAGGGCATTCCACAGTGTGGTGGTAGCAAAGTAGAATACATTTCTCCCATAGCACTTATGTTTTCTTTAGATACTTATAGTATGCAACCTTCTTTCCTGTCATTAATTGGGTACTAGGGTTTGATCGACGCACGCACGCACGCACGCACGCACGCACGCACGCACGCACGCACGCACGTACGCACGCACTCACTCCCTGTCCCAGACAGGCTGGGCATAAAATGTACAACGTTTATAATTTGCATGTGAAGTCTGAATAGATTATGTGGAAAAAATATTGATTTCAAATGTCAGAATATAGATAAGTAGCACATTTAAGTTCCCCTTACTTTTCTGTCTCTTTAAACCTTGACAAGCAATTTGATAAAAATGCATTTACCATTAAGCACTTGAGTGTCTCTTTTCATGTGGCACTAAGCTGAGCTCACTACCATACAAGGTGGTTCACATTCTTAACTGCTATAGAGTACATTATCACACACAAAAACCTCTTATCATTTAACCGAACCATTCTCTGCCAATGCCATTCTCTGCCATAGTAGATGCATTAGAGATCAATCATGTGTCATTTAAAATATTCCTTAAAACTGATGTGAAATGAACAAGCTTTGATAGTGGCTGCTAGCAGAATAAATGCCTTAAGAAATACCAAATGTGTCTGCAATATAAACTAGAAACAGTGCTCTTCCGAGCACAGGTCTCCACCAGGCCAGATCCTGGTGGTGCTATAACAGGCCAATGTAAAAAGGGTGGCATGTGTTCTTCACCAATCTTAGACCTTTCATGGCGCCACCATGAGGCTGATTTGAACATTTTGTAGTGTAATTTCTTTCTTGGCCTTTTGCGAATGTGCGTGCACAATTTCATTACAATTGCACGCTGTGTTCATGATTTGAGGCATTTTGTTCGAAACGGATCAATCCTGCAAAGTTTGGAGGCCAATCTTAGCCAATCAGGATGGAATATTTAATATGGGACAGATCCGTCTTGATCATATGACTGTAGAGATACTGTGTACTGATTTGTGTTAATTTTGGGTAAAATCTGAAGGAGTAATATCCAAAAATGTGTCTTACATAAGTGGGCCTCCTGGTGGCGCTATAAAAGGCTGATGTGAAAAATGAAAGGAAAGGGTTTTTCCTTGGCCTCTAGGGAGTGTGCTTATAAAGTTTGAAACTGATAGGTGGAGTTATAGGTAAAACCACGAATTGGCCTGTTATAGCGCCACCATCAGGCTGATTTCAAAAATTTGAAGTGGCATTTCTTCCTCTGCCTAGTGGGAACGTGTGTGCACGATTTCATGTTAATTGCACTCTGCGTTTGTGATTTGAGGCATTTTGTCCAAAATTGACCAATCTTACAAACTTTGAAAGCCAATCTCAGCCAATCAGGATGGAATATGGACAATCAGACATATCCATGTCAATCACATGACTGTAGAGATACTGTCTACCGATTTGCATGATTTTTGGACAAAATCTGTAGGAGTACTGGCCAAAAGGTATTTTTGCACAAATTGGCCTCCTGGTGGCGCTAGAACAGGCTCATGTGAAAAATGTGGGGCAGAGGTTCTGAATTGGCATCCAGGTAGTGTGTGTGCTCAGTTTGGCAGCGACCGGGCCAACGCCTCCGGAGATTAGCTGGTAACAAACTTTATGGACGGACGGACGGACAGACACACGAACGGACGGACGGAGGCGAAAACATAGTCTCTCCCCATGCCTTCGGCTGGTGGAGACAATAATTTAAAATGTTCAGGGATATGTGCTTAGGCTACACTATGGGAAGCACCTGATAGAATGAGAACCAATTCAGTTTTTACAGGTAACACAGTTCTAGTACCAGTAAGACTCCCTAATCGGGAGATGCAACGTGATTTTAGGCCAAAATGTGTAGGAGCAGTGTCCAAAAATGTGTTTTAAAAAATCGGCCTGAAGGTGGCGCTAAATGGGACAGATCCATGTTGATGAGATGAGTGTAGACATACTGTGTACCGATTTGCGTGATTTTAGGGCAAAAATTGTAGGAGCAGTGTCCAAAAATGTGTTTTGCAAGAATCGGCCTCATGGTGGCGCTAGAAGAGGGCCATGTGAGAAGGGTGCAACGGTTGCAGAGATATGAGCAGGGCAAAAGTGTGACGTGACGTGACGTGACGTGACGTGACAGACTGACAGACTGACTGACAGACAGGCGGTGGAGGTTTTGATAGTAAGTGCGACCTGACGGTCGCAATGAGAAAATAGCCGTTCTCTCTCTCTTTCTAAAAAAGAATTGCAGAAGGTTGTTATCCAATGGTTACGTTGGAATCTCGGTTCGGAATGATTTCAATGTAAACCACATTTCAACATCAATGTGCTAAACAAAGAACATCAAGCAAAGGAAGGAAACGCAATTATACAATGAACATTAGGATACACTCATGTCCGGAACGTGTGTGCGTGCGTGTGTGGGAAGCAGATGTTCTATTCGCTCTTGTCTTGTTTGCCTGTGTGTTAAATGTATGATATTGTATCCGTGGTAACTGTTAGATCTAGGCTCCTTTACAAACACATAAAAGCCACTCATTGTTCTCCCTGCTCCTAGTCACTGTAATCTGAACCCAGCAGTGAGGCCTCATATATGAAGGAGACATTTACTGTGCAACTGTAAAGTCAACCTCCCGCCTCCAATGTGAATCACACTGATAAGCATCTGCAGGTTTCTCATTGTGGAAGCCTTATAGGAGCCGATGACTCACAGAAACGATGGATGTTACCCTCCATAGGATTGATCTTCATGCTCAGGCTGTATGAGCCACATAGAAACCCAGCAGTGTGGGAAAGAGCCTGGGTTTGTCTGCACAATTACAAGTTTATGTAAGCGATTGTGGGAACACCGGCATCAGTTAGTACTACAGAATGTGTGTGTGTGTTAGCATTTATGTCTATACACACCTGAGCAACTAAACTTATTGGGTTGACTGAGGTGAATAAAAAAGGTATTACACTCCTTTTCCATCTGGGTTCAAAGTTGAATTGAATTGTTTCGCCCATGCAGGCAAATTCCATTTGAAAATCAAATGGATGGATTTCTTCTTTATGTTCCCTTGCCAAATCTGCAAAAGTTCGAAGTGACGATGTAAGGCATACATGAGGCCCCCACCTTCACTTAATGCGGCCCACAGGTTAATATCTGAATACTGAGATATTATTGATTTCAGCTGTTACAGTACAATTCCAAACATGCAGACATGACCCACTTTAATTACTTCACTCTATATTAGTAGCTTAATGACTAGTAGCCTACTATAGTCTTTTTTATGCACAATGTATTTGTATTTAAGTTCATAAAGTTAACATAACATATAAATGCATTGGAAATTAAATAAAAATGATACTTTTCAGGAATCCAATTAAAAAATAGCTAAAAAATAATTCAGGATCCCAATCCAAAAACAGCAAAAATAGCAGATCTACAAGCTCAAACGCGTCGTGTTTTGAGCTATTTTTGCTATTTTTTGACTCTATATGCATTGTGGCCCTCTGGAGTGAGTGTGAAAATATAGTGTCCCTCTCCATTATCAAAGTTGCCCACCCCTGATGTAAGGGATTGATCAGTGTAATTTGCCATTGTGAGTGTGTGATGGCCTTATTGTTCATTTCAGAAAGTGTTGGTGTGGGTCCCATTTTCGATTTGATTTAGATTTTAGCCCTGTCCTGTTTACATCCAATTTGGGTGTATATTAATAAAAAAAAAGCTTTATTGTATTTAATCGTTTTTATAACAAATTATAAAAAATGACGTATTAGGAGGGCATTATGAGTCATCAGAACCGAGGACGGGTGTTTTTGATGAATCTACGGTTAAAATGGAGTTTGACATTACAATGGGCTTGTAAGGGGACGTGTCTGATAAAATGAATACCAATAATCTAGATACTGAATCAAGCAACTTAAAAAACTGTCCAGGGTGCGCATAAAAGCCTGTGTAGATGTTAAAATTACCCCAAACTGGGGGCACCAGGGCATAGTCGGTAGCGATGTTGCAGAAGGTCCAGGGTTTGATTCCCGCTGGGGACGCTGTGGGCGCTGGGGGCGTGTTCTCTCCTCCACGTCATCAGTGCCTATACCCTAGGTGGGGTTGGCGAAAGGGCCTTTCTATGTGGTGTTTGCATTTTCTCTCTGTGTTCCCTAGGGTAGATACTCTTACAAAAACATGCAGTAATCCTGGTCTCTATAATATCTCCCCCTAGCCAGCCGGGGCGCCTGACGGAGGGGAAAGTAACTGGTTGGAATAACGTGTTCCTTCCACACGTTAACGTACTACCGGGGAAACTTCCCCCTGTCAGGTGATAAGAAGCGGATCACACCTCATGAATTGAAGGAAGCATGAGCTCAGTTCGGAGCCCTCCCTAGGTTGGCAGAGGTAGTGCCCAGAATTACAGCTTAGGCATTGGCACCAGGTGAAAAAATGGGTTACAAAATTGAGGGATAAAAATGTATAAGAAAACAAAAAATACCCCAAACATGTTAGAAGGTGAAATATCCCTTTTACCGCTTGAACCCCAGCATCCATTTTCTGAGGAGAACATTAGATCAAAACAGCTGATGTACGGGTCCACTTTACTAAGTTTAAGTGGTTAACTTCCAGGCCTGGATGTCGATGCCTCACAGCGTGAAGAATGTCATCTGACATGCTGTCTTTGTGGTTCATCCACAGCTGAGTGGAGCTGGCAATCTCCTTTTGACAGGCTTGGAGTATACTGACGAATAGGTAGTGGATCCACAAAGCTGAGTGACAGGCAGTAGTTTGGCTAAAGTTGTATCCCAGTGGTAACAAGAAAAGAACAAATATGTTGTGCCTATTTCACCAGTGCAAAGCCAAGTACCCTGATATAAAAGGTCACCATAGAGAATGTGGCGGCAACATTACATTGATACACACTTGAGCATCATTCATATATCATGCATAAATCAATATTTGGTGACTCTTTATTAGAGAAGATGTAGTTGTAATTTAAACAACTTAAACCCTATATACTTAACTCATACTGTGCCCGGGCCACAAGGTGCCGCTAGAGTGCCAGACATTTCTGTATATGCCTTCGCTCTAACATCCGTCTACAGAGGCAGTAGTGCCTTGTGATTTCACTGTACCCACTGTTATGGATGACGAGAGGAGGACGTTAACTAACAGTTTAAGCTATTAGCTTCTTTATTTTTTAGAAGCCCGATCTGAAGCTATTTTAGTCGCAAAAAAACTATGTCGCTGCACTGGGAACACAGTTCAGAGAAAAAGGTCTCAAAGATGTGAGTTTGTATAGTGGGCGGCGCGGTGCGGCAGCGTTGCCCGATTACGGGCCGATGTAAACAGAGTCGCGGCCCCAGCCATGGATGGAAAATTAGACGGGGCTTCGTTGAGGCCTCCGATTAATTAATTAATTTTATTAAATATCCCGGACTAGTCCGGGATAGGCACCCCGGAATACGTCGCGCCGCCGACAGTATAGATTGAGTTTTTTTTGGGGGGCTCTAAACTTTATTTTAAACCATTTTCAATGGAATAAATCGTCGGACCATCTAGGATCACTCGTTGGAAAGCGTAGGACGAGCCAAGACACCCACATCTCTACAAGCAGCTCAGGTTAAGTAAAATAGCAAAAAAAAAAAACATTGTATTGGATTGAAATAAAGCCGAACTTGTTCGGGATAGGCACAAAAAGGGTTAAGAGTCCCCCCAGGGCTATATACTAGACCCCCTCCTGTTTTCGCCTTTATTGTTTTACATTCAGTGACCCTCAGCCTCGGGTAGTTGTGTAAAGTAACCAAGTACATTTACTTAAGTACAGTACTTAAGTAAAGTTTTGAGGTATTTGTACTTGAGTATTTCTAATTTCAATACTTTCACTTCTACTCCACTACATCTCAAAGACAAATATTGTGGATATAAATTATAATAATATAAAACATACATTAACCTGTTAAGCCCTATGTGAGCCGTCGCCGGGTCCCAGGGCTCAGAGGCTGCATTGTTGTCCAAGTATTTCACATAGACCCAAAAATAAATACATTTCAATGTTGATTCGGCTACAGTGGACCTACAGCTCACACAATCGGCTGGCATTGTCTTCCTCATCCACACACTAGCGCACCTTATAAGCATTTCAAAAGCAACGACTACAATTTGCACAATCCGAAAACACGAGAACGACCGACTTTCCGGCTCGCACAGAAACACGTTCCAGTAAGCCAGACGAACGAACAAGGCGTCAAACAGCAAGAGGAGACTTCGCTCTTTCGAACGATACCGGCCCCGAGCCGATACGACGCAACCCCCCCCCCCCCGAAACGTAACGAAAACATAAACGCAAAAAAAGAAAGTTTGCGGCTCTTTATCTCCATTTACACAGACACACACACACACACACACACACACACACACACACACACACACACACACACACACGCACACGCGCGCTCCAACAGCCGACCGGAAGAGACGCGCGAGAGCGGCGGGTTCGAGCGTCATTTCTTTTTCACCAGTCGGTGTAACCGTTCGACACGAGTTACGGTCATTCGCGACTCGGCACGATGGCCGGTCCGGAGACGCCGTCGGTGGACGAGGTTCTCGTTCTGTTGAAGAACGATCCCGGAGCGGACGTTTTCGTACAAGACAGCGAAAGCGAATCGGACCCCCCCGAGTTCAGCGACGACGAGGATTTTACCGAAAGCGCCGACGAAGAGGAGACGCAGACCGAAGAGGCCGAACGGGGAACGGTCACGTCCGTCCGTCCCACGCCGACAGATCCTCCGCCCTCCCAAACGCCTCCCGCCGCCTCACGGGAAAGAGGCGCGCGTGGCCGCAGACCGTCCGCGCCGCCGGGCACGTCCTCCGCGGCGGGTTCACCGGCAACACCGGCCGCGTCCGCCGCGCCCTCGGCGGGCGAACCCGCGCGGAGGTCGTCGCGTCGCCCCGCCCCCAGACGGTGGTCGTCGTCAGAGCCCGAGGACGTCTCCGACGTCGAACCCGAAGGTCCCCCGTTCAAAAAGGTTCCGCCGGCCCCGAGGGGGAAGCGCGGACGCGGCGCCGCGGCGGGACCCGCCGCCGCGGCCGGACCCGAGAGATGGCGCAACAGGGAGAGCGAGGACGAACACTCCGTGACCCCTCCTCGCCCCTTCAAGCCGAGGAGAGAGCCCGGCCCCGCGTGCGACAAGACCGTGTCGTGGAGTCCTTTGGAATTATTCCAGCTCTTCTTCAGCGACCGAGTCGTCGGCACTCTGGTAAAGAACACCAACCGCAACGCCGTCAAGAGAGGGGAAACGGAAGCCAAGGCGTACACGAAAAAGTGGACGCCTCTCACGCGCGAGGAGTTCTTCGTGTTCCTGGCGATAGTCCTCTTCTCGGGCCTGGTCCGGGTGCCCGAGAGGTCCGATTTCTGGAAGACCGATGCCCCCTACGGATTCCGCTTCCCCGCCAACGTGATGTCGAGGGACCGGTGGGAGGCGATCATGTGGTCCCTTCGCCTCAGCGACCCGGACGAGGAAGAAGAGAACGAGAGAAAGAGGGGCACGGACGCCTACGACAGGCTGTTCAAGATCAAGCCTCTGTACACGGACATCGTCGCGGCCTGCCAGTCGCACTATCATCCGTCGCAGAACATCGCGATCGACGAGAGGATGGTGAAGAGCAAGGCGCGTGTCCACTTCAAACAGTACATGAAGGACAAGCCGACCCGCTGGGGCTTCAAGCTCTTCGTCCTGGCCGACTCGCTGAGCGCCTACACCTGGAACTTTTTCGTGTACGTCGGAAAGCGGGAGACGGCCCCGGCGCACGGCAAGGGACTCAGTTACTCGGCCGTGATC
>NC_137816.1:29603619-29768619 GCF_963921795.1 Nannobrachium achirus | reverse complement strand
TCATGTCATGAAAGGTGCTATACAAATAAAGTTTTATTATTATTATTATTATTATCAAAAATAGGTCTTTATTATTTACAATGTACAAGCATCACAACACAGCAGTTTCGTTCATTGTATGACGATGGATGCAGCTGGCGGCCATCCTCGCTCTGAATCCAATCATTATAATATAGACACTTAGACGGGAAAAACAACTAACTCATTTAGTATGAGTAGCCCAAGTAAGTTAACATGAATTGCATGAGTAGCATTATTAGTTTGTATGCATTGCTAATTTTTTCAGCAAATTTAGATTTAGTCTTAGTCTTAGTCTTTTGAATAACACACCGTTTAGTATTAGTCCTGCCTTAGTCTTCTGAAATAATTTTTGTCTAGTCTAGTCTTAGTCGACTAAATATCAAAACATTTTAGTCTTAGTCTTAGTCTTTTGGGATTAGTTTTAGACTTTTAGTCTTCGTCTTTTAGGATAGGTTTTTTAGCCTAATATAACCACATAATTATGAACAAGTCATTGTCTTCTACTGCCTGTTACTTGGTCAAAATAAAGCATACATAAAATATGGATTTGCCTTTAATTTCATTGCAGTTAAATGCCAGTGTAATTTTTTGCAGCCATTAGTCTTAGACTTAGATTTGATTTAGTCTTAGTCTTTTGAATAACACAAATAACAGTCTTAGTCTTAGTCTTTTGGGACTGTTTTAGTCTAGTTTTAGTCTATCGACAAAATATCAAAATCTTGTAGTCTTTCAGTCTTTTAGTCTTAGTCTTAGTCGACAAAATTAACACTGTTTGTATGGTGTGTTGTCTTATGTGTAAATTTGTTTATTCATCAAATAAAGCAAGATAAATCAAATAAAAACGTGTGGAACCGACATGACATGTCTCCAAGCACAACCACTTTTTATTGCAATCGTTTCGTGAATACCCAGTGTCATCACTACCATTTTGTCTCTTTCACATCATAGAACAACAAATCACCAACACCACAGTAATCTTCATTTTTATGTACATCATAGTGTTGGTTTTTCCTTTCAACACACATTTTTACACCAAGATCCCACCCGTGTGTTGCCCATGGGGTCTTGCGGTCGGAATTCCGCGAGCATGGCGGGCATGTACGTAACGTGTTTATTCAACCTTAGACTGTATTTGTTTTTCTCCAGAGTACAGATCGTTTTTTCGATGGTGTCGCCCACCAGTTTTTGCATTTTGCATAGTCTCGCCAAACCACACAGCAGAGGTCTGCCCCACACGCTGAACGGGTTGTCAGCGTTGAGTTCCAGCTCGTTCATTATGGCGATGTTGAACAGGTCCAGTCTGACCGTTTTGGTCACCTTGTTCCACCACAGGTCTCCCAGACACAGCGGCCTTTTCGGAACTATCTTGTGTCTGTTCAGCTCGAACATGATGGTCGCAAGCTGACATACTGCAGCCGGGAAAATGGCCTCGTACGTCTGTTTGTTTTGCGAGTTGTTATGACACTCCAACACGTATTTGTAGAGCGGGTTCCCTACGTTGGCGGTCACGTACATGACGCCGCACGTGGGCCCGTGTGCAAACGGGTACACCATAAAGGCACCATCGCTGTCTCTCAAGGGCAGCAC
The DNA here is from genome assembly GCF_963921795.1 of Nannobrachium achirus. Taxonomy (NCBI): domain Eukaryota; kingdom Metazoa; phylum Chordata; class Actinopteri; order Myctophiformes; family Myctophidae; genus Nannobrachium; species Nannobrachium achirus. Next base: position 29,767,011 of record NC_137816.1, on the reverse strand, counting down.
GCTCAGTTCCGTCAGCTCGGACAGCGCGAGCACGTACATGTAGTGTTTGTACCAGGGCAAGATGGGCTGGCCTATGACTATGTCGGTTTTGTATATCACGTCTCTCATGTTGGGGTCATCTGGGTACCCTGCCCTGAGGAAGTATTTCGGTCCAGTCAGGACGCCGACTTGTGTCGCGAGGCTACGAACGGGTCCGTCGTCTTCGGTTTCGGACTCGCGCGTCCGCGCCGATCTCGACCGTGCGGGGTTGTCGGTTTCGTGCTCTTTCTTTTTCGCTCTTTTTTTCTTTTCCTTTTTGTCTTTCTCGTTCTTTTTTTTAGGTTTTTCTGTCGACGTCGACGGAAGCTGTGCGACGCCCGCGTCTGCGAGCACTGGCTGATCAACGCTGTGGCCTAGAAGGTTAGTGTCTGCAGCGGGAGCGGCAACGAGACCGGGAGCCTGGGCACCAACATTGCCGAGGTCTAGCGCGGTGACAGAGACGAGCTCGGGAGCGGGTTGATTGCCGCGTTCCTTGAGCTCTATTGTGGGTGGCAACATTTTGGTCAGGTCCGAATCTATTTTCTCGGCTTGTGCCTGCACCATTGTGTCTTGAGTTAAAAGCGACTCGGAGCGTTCAGCCCTGCCCGTGTCGCGTCCACGGCCGAAAGGAGGGCTGAACGGCATGGCACTTTCCAAATAAAATGATTGTGCCTGCACCATTGTGCCGTGAGCTAAAAACGACTCGGAATGTTCAGCACTGCCCGTGTCGTGTCCGTGGGCGCCGAAATGAGGGCTGACCGGCAGGGCACTTTCCACATAAGTTGCTTGTGCGGCAAAGTCAACCATCGTTTCGTCGGTGTTGTTGAACCGCGCGTGTGCTGGGTTCCCAGGCTTGTGCATTTTGATATTGTGGAGCACGGACCCGAGTGATGAGTTCGAACTTGAGGTTTTTTGTCTTTTTAGCCCTCTCGCGTTGCTGGGGCCCGCCTGGCCCGAATCGCCGACGACCGACCGTGTGTCCGCCGCGTCCAACGGCCGGTCGTCGGCGGCGCCCGAGTCTGCGTCGACCGAGATGGCGTCGTTCGAGTTGTCCGCCAGCAACGAACCCAACTTTGAGTACCTCTCATTCGCGGGCGCTGTCAAGTACGTTATTTTGGGAGCTTGGCCCTTGTTCCTGATCACTAATTTGTTTGTCTTGGGGACCTTGGCGGTTATGTCAAAGTGTTCGTGTCCGTAGTACGTTTTGTGCTTGTAGGACCAGCGCGTTCTATTTTTGCTGGCGACGGAGCCGCGCTCCACCAGCGCGGCTTCCATGAACTCGCTTTCTCTGTCAAACAACAGCCCGGGCATCGGGTTGAGACCGTCTAAATGGTCCCTGCGTAACACGACCATGCAACGATCCAGAGTCTTGTTTATGTCGGTGTACCGCGCGCCGGATAAGAGAGCCTTTGCTGTGTATCTCCTCTGGGGAAAAATGGACATATTGGTCACCAGGAGGGGAGCTAGATTTATGGGCACGCTGTGCCCGGTGTAACGATTGTAAAGTGTGTTGCGGATCACAGCGAATTCTTGGTGGGAATCAAGCGTGCAAACTTTGTGCCCACACAGGTGCTCCACGCCTTTGAGATGCGCGTCGGCTTTGTCGTACTTGGCCATGTTTCGGTAACAGCCCACGATCTCGAAAAGTGTCCGCGTGACGCTGTAGATCGAATACTTTTTTTGGTAAAAGGGAATGGAGCCAGTGTACATGGTCCACATCACCACGGCCCAAGAGAACATGTCGCTCGCCGGCGAGTATAGCGGGTAGATCAGCACTTCGGGAGGCGCCCGGTACATGTCTCCGCTGCGAGAGGTGGCGGAATAGCCCAGCTGAGAACAGCCCAGATCGCAGAGTTTGATCACGACGTGGCCTCCCTGTATGAACAATAGCATGTTGTTAAACTTGAGATCTCTGTGCACGAAGCCGTACTTGTGCATGTACTCGAGCGCTTGTAACGTGTCGTGTTCGACTATGGGCTTGAGCCAGTTGTGCCGGCTCGAGTCTTGAGGGACGAACACGACGTCCAGCGGCAACGTCGCGCGTTCCATGAACATGTAACACGCGTAGCGATGGTTCACGGTGTTTACGCCCAGGGTGGCGTAGTACAGCCTAGCGATGTGATCGCATTTGGACAGTGCCATCGTGATTGCGGCCTCTTCGAAGGAGTCCATGACCTTCAGCTGGACGTTTTCCCCCTCGTACAGGTTGTGAACCATCTTGCACACGACGTTGTCGGTCACGCCGTATACAACGCCGAAGGTCCCCCTGCCCAACACGTGCGTGTACAGCTGCCTCACACGGTTGCTAGCTGAGTCTGTCTTGAGCACCCGCACGGCCCACTTTACATCGGGCCGGGCCGGTGGCTGGATGCATCTTATCGTCACGTGCGGCCCGAGGGACACTTGAGTCCCAGATACCACGGTGACCTTGACTTCCGTGTCCTCGTCGAGCTTCTTCTTGGACACGCACTGCTTCCGCGTGCCCGTGCAGTTATCCTCTTCTGCGATCACTTTGATCTCTGTCCCTTCCGTGTCCAGTTTGAACAACGCGAGGGCTTTTGTTCTGTTGTCCATGGCTGTGTACCAGCGCATATACAGGGACTTCTCTGAACGGCGGCCCTCGTGCACGTTCGTCCGCGACCGCCACAGCTCGACGTGAAATATGTCGTCTTCGCTGTTCGTCTGATAGATCACAAACTTGTAACGGTCGTGGCCCATGTCGCTGGAGATGCGCTGCGACACAGTGTTTTTCGCGAGCGTGAACTCGACGCACGAAAAGTCTCTGCGCAACCCCAGCTCAAAAAACAAGTAAGCTATGGTTTCTTTATAAGTCCCCTTCATGTTTTCTTGACATGTCTTTAGTGTGTCGTTGGGCCTCACGACGAACAAACAATACATCATATCGTAAGGATACTGGTTAGGGGCTAAGACCCTGTCCATATCCATGCGCTCGGCCGCGTTTTCCAGCGCGGTCGTGATGAACTCGTTTTCCTCCTGTCTGGTGTAGGATTCTAGGGGCCATCCGATGGGTGGGTCCGTCATTGCGTCGATCTCATCCTTCCAGTAAGTCGATATATCCCAAATGTCCAGAAGATCGTCGGACACATCTTCGTCGCCGCCGTTGTTCGAGTCGGTGCCGCCCTCCTCCGCCGTTTTTTTTTCCTTGCCGACGTTGATGGCGATGGGAAAAACCACGGAGTTGTCGGCCATGACAAACAGGCGGTTCACCAGACGGTTTTGTCAGATCGGGTGGATGAACCGCTGCCTCTTCGAGACCCTTGTTTCGAACGCTCCAGCAACCGGAATACCTTTGAAAACAGAGGAATCGTGCGAAAAGATTAAAACCATGTTACGTTCGGAGAACAAGTTTGTTAGGCATCTCAAGAAAAAAAGAAGCAGTTTGACAGGATCGACGCGAGTCCCACAAAACACTTATTTTACTGTTACACTTATTTTACTGTTACTTGTTATTTAAGTATAGCGTTATTGTCGCAAACAACGAAAACTGATCCGGACAAGAGACGTTCCCGATGTTTTGGAACTTAAACAAGTGACGGTGTCGGTAGTAGTTTAGAGTAAAAAAAGATTCAAAAGTGTGACCGCTAAAAACAATTTTTGAAAACTAACCCTTACCCGTTCAAAGATATGAGCTCTGAAATGATGTGCAGTGTGTGGGTTATGGGGTGTGCACTGTGCACACAGTATATGAGGGATGGAAAGTAACTTTAACTGCTTGCATGATAATATGTAGGAGCATCAATGTAAGAAATACCCGTTCCGTTGCTATGCCTCAAGCTAGATGCAGAATAGATATAGATACACCATAAAAATGCTAATATACAGCATATGATTTGTGAAAGTGACATCTCGGGGACCCCCAGAATCAGAAGAGATGATTTTGGCAAAAATTGTTGCCTCATGCTAGATGCAGAATAGTTTTGCCTCAAGCTAGATGTAGAATGGATATAGATACACCATAAAAAGGCATATTATTTGTGAAAGTGACAAACGGGCTTCACAGTTATGTCAGGTGTGGTCATATGCTGATGGTGATGCGATTTCAGATCAATTGCTCCAGCCACTGAGGAGAAACGCTGTGACAGACAGACACTCACTCAGACACTCAGACAGACAGACATTCGGAAAATGATATGTTTGATACCTTGAATCCTGTTTTTGTGATCCCGTCTTTTTGCGTTGTGCTCTTTTGTCCAGCTCTTCTCTCCCGGCGCCGCGCTCTCCCGGTCTTCTCTGTCTTCTCTGTGTGCCTGCTCAACCGACGAAATAGATGTGTCTTGCGTCTAACAAAGTGCAAAGCTGATGGGACCCTGAGTTCACAATTTTTTTGTGAGTTCAGCCTCCAAATAGCAGAACATGGGCTACTTTCCCCCACACACACACACACACACACACACACACACACACACACCACACACACACACACACACACACACACACACACACACACACGCACACACGCACGCACGCACGCACACACACACACACACACACACACACACACACACACACACACACACACGCACACACACACACACACGCGCTCCGTCCAGCAAAGTGTTTACCTTGGAACGATCCATTGCTATATATACACTGTTTATTTGAGTTACATCTGGCAGTTAACCAACAGCACTCTCTGTGTGGAAACAGCTCCTTCGCCTCTCCCCTCTAATTTTATCTGAGCTTTTAAGGGCAATTGTTTTTGACGGTAGTTTATTGGTCATTGGTACACATAACAAGTGAACCCCCATTTAGGCCTGAACACATTATGACGCAATATGTTATGCTTTAAATATAAAAAAAATAGCAGATATACAAGCTCACAGCGCGGTACCGAGTGCTTTTAAAAGCACTCGGTTAAAGCAGTCAATAATTCTAGGCCTAAATGGGTGTATTGGCAAAGTGCCGAAAAAGGCCCACTGGCCTAGATGGTTTTGTTGATATTAAAGGAGATTGAACTCAGTAATATCAACAGGACGTACCGGATTGAAAATGTCAGCACGACATGTTTCCGTGCTGCTTATAGGCAGGTTAGAAGTGGAGCAAGCACACACACACACACACACACACACACACACACACACACACACACACACACACACGCACGCACACGCACACGCGCGCACACACACACACACACACACACACACACACACACACACACACACACACACACACACACACAAAAACATAACAGACCAGACCACACACAGGGAAGTGTAGCTTCTCGGTTTGGGCGAATCACAAAGAAATATGGAAGCTAAAAGCTAACATTTGGCAGGCCAGTCCAAAAACATAACAGACCAGACCACACGCACGCACACACACACACACACACACCAGACGCTTAAAAGCAACTCGAGAGAGCTCTATGATTTGCATTTAGAGATGGAAAAAGATTTTGTGGATGGATTTAATCTGGATTTGTAAGTTCTTTTATTAATATTTTACTAGGCATGTGTTGATAGTCACTTGTTTAAATGTTTTTTTTACTTTGTGTGTTGCAGCAGTTATCTTATTCGTGATGAACCCAGTATAGAACTTTTGGACAACATAGCCTGGAGTTCGTATATGGCAAGCAACCAGCTAGTGATCAGTGTGGACACACCATGTGATTCTGGAGCTTCAACTTTGCCCTGCAATCCCGGTGAGTGCGAATTTTGTAACATCGTGGGCCACGTAGAACACATCGTGGGCTTCCGGTGGGCTACCGGTACCGGGAGTGTGTGTGTGTGTGTGTGCGTGTGTGTGTGTGTGTGTGTGTGTGTGTGTGTGTGCGCGTGTGTGTGTGTGTGTGTGTGTGTGTGTGTGTGTGTGTGTGTGTGTGTGTGTGTGTGTGTGTGTGTGTGTGCTATCGACGTGTGTGCGTGTGTGCGTGCGCGTGTGCGTGCGTGTTTTGAGGTATAACACATGCCCCAAAGCACTACGAGGGTCTTGTGTCTGTAATTCATGAACTTTTTTTTTCTGAATTGCAGCTACGACCGGCCCCGGAAGCACGTCGAGGTCAGCTGAAGATTCGCCCAGCGATGCATCACAAGGGCACAATCCAAGCAAAAGGCAATGTGTGAGTAATCATATGATCTAATATCTATTACATACATTATAGACCAACTGATAGGACTTATTGCATAGAGCTCATATGTGTTGGTTCAGGCGTGGGAACGAAATCCATTTTCTAAGCACTTTTTCTCGATACACAATACAGCCTATGATACTTTTATTTGTTGTTCATAACACAGCAAGGGATTGCAGAAAACAGCCACTACCTCCATTTACCGGTCGTTGATTCAGTGCAGAGCCCCGCCGAATACCCCGCTGCTAATTCGACTCCAAGGTTGGAAAACCTACTGTTCTTTTATTATTATTTTACTAGGCATGTGTGGTGTGCTCGTGCACGACTCGATCGTCACTTGTTTAAATGTTTTTTTTTACTTTGTGTGTTGCAGTGATCTTGTTCCTGAACCCACTATACAACCTTCGTACAACATACCCCCGAGTCCGTATGATTACGAACTCCAATTACGGAGCCCCGATGCTACTTCAACTCCAAGGATGAAAATCACACCGTTTCACAAATGTCCACTGACGGGTTTCCAGCCTTCTCCGGTTGCCTCATCGTCTCCCAAAAAACATGCGTCACCACCCAAGAAGAAACAACGTTCCCAAGATTCAGCAGCATTACACCACAAGACCAAAAAACAAATACTAACAGAGAAAAATGCCGCTATTACTGACTACGGTGAACGGCCAACGCCGGAAAGGCTAGCTGTCTCGGTATTATTAACAGAACGGCCAACGCCGGAAAGGGTAGCTGTCTCGGTATTAGTAAACATGATCCAAGCCCGGCCCCAGGTAGAGCTCCAGCCTCAGCAACAAACGCTGAGCCCTAGCTCAACGAAACCCACTCACGTCTGGTTGGACGAACCAAGATTGTTACCGATCCTCGAAAAATTGGACATGAAATACCTGATAAACAACACGAGCGTGACTACGGAAGAGTTTGATGTGTATCTGGAATTCGACGAAATGACCGTGGAAGTGGTCAAGTCGCGCAAAAACCCGGGCGTTCGCGTGTTTTTTATCGCCTTTCCCGATGCCAACAAAGCCAAACACTTGTTAAACTTTGTAGACGGGATCCTCGCCATGAAAACACATAATTTCAACCAGTGCGAGCCGAGCCAACCGACCATAGTGGGCATCTCGTTCTCCCAAACCGACGTGTCCTTCGTCGCCATGGTCTCGGTCATGATGCAGCCTAACCTGGTTCCTTTCGACGAAATGGACACAAGCAGGTTAAACCCAAAACAAAAACAGCGGTTGTGGAGTGGCGTCATGCAGTGCGTCGAAACGGTCGCGCTGAGTAAAAAACGGCCCGTTTGCTTAAACAGACACTCGGTCTACGTAGACCCCGTCTTGCTGCACTGCACAAACATGATGTTTTTCACGTGCGTTAACTGGGATCAGTTGACAAAACCGACCCAAGGTTTGAGCGCAATCGCCAGGTTTGTTTTGGGTCCCATGGTCGATCGCAAAATCGTCGAGAGTGCCATCCCCCTGGACGACAAAAAACCCAGCAACGTGCACACGAACAACGCGATGTGGCGTTACACGGTCGGCGCGTGCTGGGACTACAATATGATATGGTCTCGGTATCCCAAGACGTGGCTCGGGCGCGAGTTTCCGAAAAAGCCGCATGACGACGCGCGTCCCAACGAAAACATCCTCATTGGCCAAGTGGGAAAGCACCCGCTAACCGCGTGCCTCGTGCCCCAGCCCTCGACATCCTCCGAAGAAGTTCACATTTTGGGAGACGTGAAAGATCTGGCCACGGTTTTGTGCGACGCCGTCGGACAGTTGCCAGACTCGCAGGACTTGCCGGACTCGTTCGCAAATATAAATTTTTACCACAAAGACGCCTTAACCGCCCAGATAGCTTTGTCGCGACCGCAAGACGTTGAGGTGGACCGCAACGACGTTCGTGCTGGGCCGTCTAGAGCGCGGTCGCCCTCAATAAGTCCCGGGATCAGGGTTAAGAAGCCCAAGCAGAAATTTGCAACCACCGAACGCCCTATCGACGAATTTATATTCCCAATACCCGAAGTGCCGGACCGATTTCAAAGAAAGACCGTGTCTAAGAAACCATTGTCTCACAACAACATCTCCGCAAAATATGCCCGACACACCAAAGTGTACAACCCCCAGGCAACGCAAAGTCTGGCCGACGTTAAGTACCACAATGAAGCCCCCGCCATGTCCGTCTTCGTAGAAGACCTAACGGAGCTCAGCAAGTTCTTACCGACAAACAACAATTACAACATGGAAGAGAAGTTGCACCAAACGGGGACACGCGACGAGCATGCGCGAAACATGTACCGCCAGCGCAGACAAACGAATTCAATCACGCCCCAGAGAGATTCGATCGCTGTTCTGCCGACTATGCCGCCGCTAAGCAACCCGAAAACCACCTCTTTGAGCAAAGTGACCCAATATCACCGTCCGTACTGGATGGACTTCACTCCGGCGGGCAATTCTCCCGGTTACCTCGTTTACGAAACGGCGAGCAAGATAAACAACGTCACGGTCTACAAACCCAAAATCAAGTTTCCCTCCAACAGAACCGGGACCCTGTTAGCGTCCGTGTTTGAACAAGGCCACGTGTGGTATAAAGCGTGCAGACTCGACATGCCCAAAGGAACGGACAGGAACGTGACCAACAACATAATCAAAATACTCTCCTTGCCCATGTACATGCGGTACTGTAGTTATGTGCCCAGGATGTTTACGCTTTTGGCCGAAGAACCGGTCGAGCGCAAAACGATGCAGACCACCAAGCTGATTGTCGTTCACGATTCACCCGGCGAAAGTGCCCTATCTAACATGAAATTCCCAACTGCGGTACTCAAAACAGGTCATGTCATAGCCGCGGGAAAATGCGTGGCCAGAACGCACCTGATGTTCTACCGGGCGTTCGGCTTTTTCTGGTCGTTCACGAGCCTCTCGTCCGTCCTGTATAACAAGGGGAATTTATGCTACTCTCTCGACCTGTTTAACGTGCTGTCCGAAAACCTGTTTGTCAACGAGGGGCAGGTCCAGCCCCACAAGCTGCAGTTTGGAACGACGCGCGATCCCGTGTCCTTTGCAACATCACTGGTCAGTTATCTAAACGGCGTCGACCGCGATGACCGACCCGCCTATCACAAAGCTCTCATCGAATACGCGGAGACCGGAGCATCGAGATATCTGTTCTCCGGCGACGGGACGCCGCCCGAATCCACCTCGATGGTGCTGTATCGCATTGCGATCGCGTGTAAGTTTCTGTCTGACGACTGCAACGACGACGCGACGCTCTGGGCCGAGTGCGTTCCCGAACTGTCCGAATACACGACTAACGAGCATCGCAAAGAGTTCACGTTGGAGTCCACGGTGGACTCGCAACGCCTCGTGTTTTCGCTGCCGATGCACTTTTCCGTGGGGCACCACACCGTAAAGTGGACCAGAGGCACGGTCGCCGTGCCTCTGACCGAGAAGCCGCCCTCGCACACGTTGAGCCAGCCAGCGCCGCTGTCCCAGTTGTTGCCGCTTGACAATCTCCGGACTGGGGGTTCCGCCAAGAACAGGACGGCTCCGGCCGGAGCCAAGGCTGTCGGCGGCATCGGTAGCGCGAGCGGACGCGTGGCCACAAAACAACCCGAGGCCGCGGGCAAAGGCTCTCGCAACAAAGCCCCTGAGGGCAAAGGCAAACGTACGGCCAAAGCGGCACACAATCACCGGTCGGAAGACGCTATGCGGCCCTCCAAGCACTCGGACCGTTCTGAAAAATCCGCAGAACCCGACGCGTCGTCGAGCTCGAGCTCGCACTCGGACCGTTCTGAAAAACCCGCCGAACCCGACGCGTCGTCGAGCTCGAGCTCGAGCTCGAGCTCGAGCTCTAGCGCGTCGCAGTTGCTAAAAGAACAACCGCAGCAGGGAAACAAAGAGAGGAAGATGATTGGCGAAAAAGAACCCAGGTCGTATTTCGGAACGGAATCAGAGATGGAATCAGAGGATGAAGCATGGTGCGAATGGAACCAGGACTCAAGGGATTGGATCTTGCTTAAACAGTTCCAATCCCTTAACAGTGAAACTGCGGGGGACAGGTCTCGCCACAAAAGAAGAGCGGAAGAAATCAAGAGCAGCAGCAGCAGCAGCAGCAGCAGCAGCGGCTCTAACCAGACCAGAGGTGTGAAGAAGTCGGCAGAGAAAAAGAACCGGGAATCGTCGGAGTGACCGTTGAATGGTGAGTGAGTGATAGTTGTATTTGGCAGATCTCTCTCTCTCTCTCTCTCTCTCTCTCTCTCTCTCTCTCTCTCTCTCTCTCTCTCTCTCTCTCTCTCTCTGTGTGTGTGTGTGTGTGTGTGTGTGAGTGTGTGTGTGTGTGTGTGTGTGTGTGTGTGTGTGTGTGTGTGTGCGCGTGTGTGCGTGTATACTGAGGAGTATCTACGCAGTCACATTAAATCCATAACTAAACACTTGTCCATTTGTTCTTTTTTGTGATATCTTGCAGACCTACGCCGATGGTGACCAGCGGCCTCTTCACGCACACCGGACATCAGTTTCCCGGCCTCTTCACGCACACGAGTCAGTCTTTGCGTGATTGTACAGGCTCTGAAAGACTTGCTCCAACACTCCACTTGAGAGTTATGAGCTGGGACACTTTTGTATAAAATAAACTAGACCGCTATCCATTGTTCTGGGCACAAAAACGTGTCGAAGACTTTTCTCAACAAGATTTCATGTACATCATTTTGTTATGTTGTTCGCTGTACGTACACTCGTCTGTCTGTTCAGTTTTACAGCTTACGAAACCGTGAGTCTGTCAAAGATGTGTCAACTCAGTATATTTTTTATTAATGTGTTGCAGTTACCTTGAAACGATCTATTGCTATATACACTGTTTATTTGAGTTACAGTTCACATGTTGTGTGTGATCCCGAGAGGGAAAAAAAGTCACACAGTTCTCAAGGATGTTTATCCCAAGTATCCCAACTTATCGCCTGTACTGTCAACAACCGGCAGTAATCCGACAGCACTCTCTGTGTGGAAACGGCTCCTTCGCCTCCCCCCTAATGTGTTGTATATTCTTTTTTTTTACATTCAACGAGTTTCTTTAGTCAAGGTAATAAGTGCAAAACATTCACTATATTTTTTACTAATGTGTTGTATATTCATTTTTTTTTTACATTTGCATATTCTTTTTTTTACATTCAACGAGTTTCTTTAGTCAAGGTAATAAGTGCAAAACATTCACTATATTTTTTACTAATGTGTTGTATATTCATTTTTTTTTACATTTGCATCAATAAAAAGAAGTGTTACAAAAAAAAACACACAGGCTCTGAAAGACTTGCTCCAACACTCCACTTGAGAGTTATGAGCTGGGACACTTTTGTATAAAATAAACTAGACCGCTATCCATTGTTCTGGGCACAAAAACGTGTCGAAGACTTTTCTCAACAAGATTTCATGTACATCATTTTGTTATGTTGTTCGCTGTACGTACACTCGTCTGTCTGTTTAGTTTTACAGCTTACGAAACCGTGAGTCTGTCAAAGATGTGTCAAAGATTTTAACTCAGTATATTTTTTATTAATGTGTTGCAGTTACCTTGAAACGATCTATTGCTATATACACTGTTTATTTGAGTTACAGTTCACATGTTGTGTGTGATCCCGAGAGGAAAAAAAAGTCACACAGTTCTCAAGGATGTTTATCCCAAGTATCCCAACTTATCGCCTGTACTGTCAACAACCGGCAGTAATCCGACAGCACTCTCTGTGTGGAAACGGCTCCTTCGCCTCCCCCCTAATGTGTTGTATATTCTTTTTTTTTACATTCAACGAGTTTCTTTAGTCAAGGTAATAAGTGCAAAACATTCACTATATTTTTTACTAATGTGTTGTATATTCATTTTTTTTTTACATTTGCATCAATAAAAAGAAGTGTTACAAAAAAAAACACAAAACCCTTTATTTTTCGATAAGTTGTACTCCAGCAATCTTTTCTGTGTGAGCCCTAAAACCAGACCTGGAAACTGTGTACTCACTCCATACACGGTTTCAGGTACTCCACCGGAAGCTAAATTCCTTCCAGGTATGTCCGTGGGTATGTGGGTGGCTGGCTGGGTGGGTGGCTGGCCGTGTTTTACTTGCGACCCATACAACTACACTACAGTCATTCCCTTTAGCCTCACAGTAATGTCATCAAACAGTAGTAGTAGTAGTAGTAGTAGTAGTAGTAGTGGGATTCTGAACCTTCCCAAAATATCCTCTGCAGCGGACCCACATCAAAAATCCCCCCCCAAGCAGCAAAGACTGCAGAACCAGGACAACTATAAGACCCACCGTAAGACCCCAAACGTGAGGACACTGAGAAATGTCCCCCGTCTCTAGACTCTGAACGGCAGTGTCGGAGGAAGACAAGCTGGAGATTTTGCGGCAGAGGTCAGAGGTGGAGTCCCAGGCACAGTAAGGGTCTCTGGCCAGGACACAGTCCACACAGGACGCATAGCGACCGCAGTCACTGACTGGCATCTGAACAGCACCAACATCTGATCCTGCGTACAGCTGGCCCTTGCTGGAAGAGAGACGCAGAGTCCTGACAGGACTAGAGTCCTCGTACAGCTGAATCTCTTCGATAATGAACATCTGCCCGGCGTGGTTCACGGCCTTCTGAATATAGCCGTCTTCAGTGCCGATGAACATAACTGGGTATCTCTCTCCATCTAGTGCCAACACACTATCCACTACAATCCGAGTCATCAAGGGACCTTTTTTCAACACAAGCGGGCCCCCTGTGAGTGGCCGAACAGTCTCATCCATGATGGGCTTTTCCTTGATGAACTGCTGGGATTTCACAATGTCTGTAGGGTGCAATGAGTGCTTGGTGCAGGCTCCTGGTCTGTTTTTAGGCACATCATCCAAGTCCCTCACCCACCTTTCCTCTGATGTTCCCAGGCTGACAGGCTTCTTAAAGGGTCCTTCATTGAACACCTTTTCAACGTCAGACACGCTGTATGCACATACTGCAGACATGTCTGATGAGCTCGGCTGAGGTGTAAAGACGGCATAGAAGACGCTCTCGCTCCAGTTGTGGTGTTTGAGCAGGAACACATCCTGGACGAGGGAGGGCAGGCTTTTGGCCTCTACGGAGCAGTCGAGTGGAGCCTTCAGGAATGAAGTCCATTTATTTTGCAAGATCTTGTCTCCTCCCACATCCCCCTTGCAGACACGAGCCACTCTTGACACCACAATGCTGCTGTCGAAGACATATTCCACAGCTTCCTCTCTGAAGAACAAATAGACCTTACCATCGTCACCTTCACCGTCACTTTGGTCCATGGAGATGAATTGGGGATCCTTGAGCCACCAGTGCAACTGCTCAGTCTCCAACACCTTCTGCTTTGAAGACTGAGTTATGTTGAACCTGCTGAACCTGCGTTCAGTGTCCCGGAAGTTGGTTGCTGTAGCAGAGTACAGGTCATTTCCAACCATAAGGGAGGCGGAACTTTTGAAAGGATTGTAGGGACACTTCCCTTTACCGTCCTCCAGCTCTTTCTCCAGACTCAACATTCCATCAGAATACGCCAAGTTGCGGCATTTGGGATCGAAGGCATTTGTCCCGCACACATACATTCTGGTGTCATTCCGTGTGTGTAGGGTCCGAATGTAGTTACGGCATTCCACCTCACGATCCCGTCCCTTCGCTGCGCACTCCGTCCGCTGATCTTCGGTAACTGGCCAATATTCTGCAGCTTTCTTGTCAGTGATGTCGTCCATATTCAGGGCATAGATCGCATCTCTGGCCCCAAGAAGCAGCAAACCCAAATCCTCTCTCATGAGCATGGTGGTGTAGTTCCAGACGCCATCCTCTCGGAACATCTTCAACTCGTTGTGGTAGGCCACAGTCTTTCGTGGAATGCTGTTGCGAATGTTGAATGCGCTACAAGACGGGAGAAAGAATCCACAAAGCATGCAGAAGGCATAGAGAATGCCCAGGGCATACCGGGGAGACATGGCTTAGTGTACAATGATAAGAGATGAATCTCTTCTTGTTTTTTGTGGATCTCAGCCTCCCATAGGGGACGCACAGGGGACGCACAGGGGACTTTCCCACATGCACGCACACACACGCACACACGCACACACAGAGCAGAGGGGACTTTCCCACACGCACGCGCACGCACACACGCACACACACAGAGCAGAGGGGACTTTCCCACACGCACGCGCACGCACACACGCACACACACGCACACACAGAGCAGAGGGGACTTTCCCACACGCACGCGCACGCACACGCACACGCACACACACACACGCACACGCAGTCCAACACCCCGTACATGTGCATAGAGTTGGCGAGGCCGGTAAAATCTAAATAATTTCACAGCCGCAGAGAGAGCGGCGTGACTCCGGGTGGCCGGACAGTCACAGTCACGGACACACGAAAAAGAAGAACGAAAACATTGCGGTTGCATTTGTTGCTATTGTTTATTAGAAACAAAACTCACGTTAAATAAAATCAAACCTTCAACACACAGACAACATTGAGACAAATTAGCCACGTCAACACGGGCCACCACGCGGTCCACGCAGCCGCAGTCCAAGCCACCGACAGCTTCTCCCTCTCAGTCGCCTTCTCCCGAGCCCGCGGCTCTCTCTTCTTCTGCGCAGTAAGACTCCCAAGCCGGTATCGTATCTCGAACCGCTAGCTCTCCCTTTAGATGACAGTGGTACTCGGCCCGTCTCTTGAAGTGCAAGCAGTCCGTAAACCTCAGCAAGTCTCTGACGTGAGCTTTGTCGGACAGCATCCAGCACGGAGCGCCGAGCCGGCGCAGAACGGATTCGGAATCCTCAAATCTTTCCACGCATATCCAACGCAGGCACCGTTTTATGTACGCAAGAGAACGCTCGTCCGTCCTGAATGGCTCGTAGAAATTGCACCCGATGCACCCACAACCGCCGGCTTCGGGCACCTGTACCCGACCGCGATTGCTCATGTTTTCCCGAGTCTCCCGCGCGCATCTCTGAAACTCCAAGAAACGTCGTCTCATCCGCAGCCTGGGCATTATCACGTTCCAGTAGTAGTCCTCTCTGTTGCCCGACATCGAAAACGTGTCCGTCTCGCATTCGCACCCGTACCACAGGTTGGTCAGGGGACACCGGACAGAAAGGTGGCAGGGTTGAAAGCCGATCCCGTCCCTGTCGACGACCTGGACGTGGTCCGTGCCGAGTTGCACGATGATCAGACGCTTCACTTCGGAGCAGTGATACAGCTGTTTCATGATCGCGATCCCCACGTTCCGTACCATCCAGCTGCTCAGGCAAATGAGCATGCTGAGCTGTGTCGTCCTGAGGTTTGCTTCTACTTTGAAGGGGCCCGTCAATTTCCCGTCCAGCTTCAGCTTCGACAGAAAACCGCAGTCCCTTAGCAGACCGTTTCCGAGACCTCGGTAAAATAACTCGTCCGCCACGAGAGCCGTGGCCCCAATCGGTTTGACCATGAACACCTCCATCACTACTTGTAGGTTTATGTACTCGCACTCGGCGCCGAGGAGTCTCGCCGTCAGCGACATGGCTCCTCGCTGTAGACCGCTCTCTCGATGAAGCATGGATTGAACTGCAGCAGTGTGTTATTTATCACAGAGGGAAACGCAAGGGAGGGGTTGGGGGGTGAAAACGGGGGTTTCCAGGAGTCTCCATTTATAGACTCCTGGAGCTGCAAGGTCTCGGTCGCACCGAGTCCCGGAGCCGGGAGTTCTCAATTCTTAAAACACTTGTATTTGAAATTGTTCGCGGACAAAATTATGACTCTCGGAAAGTTGTTGGTGTGCACACGCTTATGGTCGGGGCAGACGACCGAGTCGGTGTGTTCGGTCGCCTGGATGATGTTGAGGCCGCTCGAGCTCGCGTGGAGCGTCACCGGGACTCCCCACAGTTTGGCAAAATGAGCCTCAAAGTAGTCGTTTTTTGTCCCGTCGTACGGCTTGGGTTTGAACTGAACGTGTCCCTCTCGCACCGTCCACGGCAGCGGCTTCTTCTTGCTGACGGCGAGCTTTTGCGTGTCCGGCGGAGACAGCAGCGAAGACAGGCCCACGGCCATGGAGCGGAAGTCTTCCGCGTCGCCGGCGTAGTGGTCGTTGATGGTCTCCACGTACTCGAACGGCTCATCGTCCTTGTGTGCGTTGGGAAGCCTGATGGACTTGTGGACGCTGTAGGGAGCTGTGTCTATCACGAACTGCTTGATCTTCTTGCCGGCGCCGCCGGCGTCTGGAGCGGGAGCACCCATCTCCCGATCTATCCGCACGGGCCGGGTGCAGCGGCCGCACGTAAAGGACACGGGCCGCTTGGACCCGTCGACCATGAGGTACTGTTTCAGTTGATTCTTCAGCGTGGCGGTGGCCAAGACGGCCGCCAGAAACTTGCTCGCTTCGGTCACGGAGCCGAACGTGAGCCCCACGGGAGGGTACCACAGCAGCCTGCCTGAGTACTTTTTTTTGTTGTTTCTCACGTACACCCTCAGTTTGCCGCAGTCTTCCAGTTCCAAGTCGTCGCCCCCGACCCCGTGAGCGACAAAGACTTTCTTGACGCACTCGAGAAAATCGGTGGCCCACGTGAGCATCTTCTCGGTCCGCAGCTCGCCGTCGGGCAAGCACGCGCCGCACACTTTGGCGTCCACGTCTATGTTCAGCCTGTTGACGGGCCTGTTCTTCAGAAACACCTCGTTCAGCTGGAGTTTTGTAGTGGGGCGGATGCGAGACAGCCCCGTCGCGTCCGTGACCACGTACCGATATTTGCCGCCGTAGTCGTTCATCAGCATGACCGGCGTGTGCATCGTCCACTCGTTCCGGGGAGGCACGCGGGGCAAGACCACCTTGGATCGGGGGTTTTCGCAGAAGTCGGCTATGTCTCGAAAGGACACATCTTCGCTCAGGAACACCTCGAACCAGCTCATGGTGGAGTACTCGCTCGGCAGGAAACAAACCGGCATGTCCTGCGCCTGCGCTGTCTCGCACGTCGGACTGACGGGCCCGCGAGCGGGGCACGGTGTCCCGTCCGGCTCTTTCTCCCGAGACAACGCAGCAGCCGCCGGCCCAGCCGCCGGCCCAGCTCGCGGCGGCGCTTGCCTCCATCCCGGTTTACGTTTGGGCTCCGGCCCCGGGAGTGTCTCCGGATCTTTGGGTCCCCGTTTGTAACGCCGCTCGCACGGCCCAGCAGTCAGCATAGGGGACATGTCCGTGCCGGAGAACGAAGAGTAGCCGGTCAGACCGTTCATGGGTATGCTCATGTCTTGGGCGTACTTCAGCATGACCCGCAGCACGGCTTTCTCCTTGCAGTTTTTCTTCTCGGCCAGCCTCACCAAGACCCGCAAAAACCTTTTCCAGGTTCCCGCGGTGTTCAGTTCCGGGTCCAGCCCGGTCAACGCCGAGGCCGAAAACCCCGGGATCTCCACGCACAGCCTGCTGTACATGGGTACGTGGTGACAGGGAGCCACATCGTTTGTCAGCATGAAGGCCACGAAGGCCTCGTAGTTTCGCTTGTGACTCTCGAAGACGTGCTGGGATCTGAGCAGGTTCAGCAGGTGTCCGCGGTAGAGTGCGTCGGGCAAGCCCCGTCTGGCGGCCTCGTCGGTGACCTGCTGCGCCGTGGCTCCGGCGCCGCACGTGTCTTCCCTGCAATCACACACAAAAATGCGCTCCTCCAGAGGCTTGTTAGAAAAGAACTCTACGCCCGAACACAAGTCGTCTCCCAGAAACACGGTCACGACGACGCAGCCGCACATTGGAGGAAACTGTGCGCCGTGAGCCTCGCAACCTCCCGCCAACCTAGATAAACGACCGTCTAGCGGGTCGAACACATACACGTTGAAGTTCATCTCGCACGTGAAGCGACGAGAACGAGACAGCGTTTCGTTTGCCAAGACGAAAACCTGACTTGTTCTCGCACCCAGCGGCCAACATCACACTCTCTTTTAAACAAACGCGTGAGGGAGCGGTTAAGTGGTTTGATGATATTTTATGTTATGTGTGTTATGTATGTTATGTGTTTATGTTACGTGTGTTTGGTGTGAGGCGGTGTCATACTCACGTCCGCGCTGGATGCCAAAAAGTGAACGGTCGAGTCTCCCTTGAAAGCCCTGTTGAACCTGTAGGTTTTGTTGTCCGGCGTGCCGAAGGACGACCTGAGGGGCACGTTCTTCTGCGGGTAGCCCGGGAGGCACGTCAGTTCGCCTATCATCTCTTCGACGCTGTTAAACAGGGTCTTGGACATGTTCTTGTTCTGGGCCTGCACCATGGTGGTTATGTCCAGGTGGAGTATCACCGAGGCCAGGATCAGCTTCATGATCAGAGACTTTCCGCACTGCCTCGGCACCAGGCCCAGGGTGTAAGGCTTGGCGTACTTGTTGTAGTTTGCCTCGAGCTCGAGCACCATGTGCTGGTCCACCAGCAGCGGGTCGCACGTGTTCAGGCCGTCGGGAGCCAACCCCAGCTTGTAAAGCACGGGGAACATGGCTTTGAACACGTTGTCGCCGAACTGGTTGTACATGAGCCCCACGACCACGCCACGGAGGAGCTCCAGCTGAAAATACTCGAGGTGCATGTTTTTGTGCGCCATGTAGTCGTATATCGCCTGTATCATGTCTGTGAATCTATTTAAAGTGTTCTGGTACACCAGGTCAACGTCGTCCTTCATCTTGTCTATCTTGGCCTGAGCGGCCTCCGCGCCGTGCGTCAAGATCATACGGGCTTTCCACTGGTTGTTGGTCAGAGCCCTCTTGAGCTCCGCGCTCTTGCGGTACGTGTCGTCTTGCTGCTGCACGGAATTCACCTCTCCCATCAGGGCCGCGCTGGCCACGTCACCGCACCGGAGCTCGTGTCGACGGAACACCGATGACACCAGCAGTTCGTTCATGGCGGACAAGGAGCCCACGTCAGCCGGCGCGGCTGGCGACTGGCTGGCTGACAAGCCCTCCATTCTGGAAAACATACTGCCTATGAAGATGTACTTCAGGTACGCCTGGAGGGCCGGGGGTCCCGAGCCGACGAAGACTTATGGGGAAGACGTGTGCCTCGAGCTGGCCGGACACGGGAGCTTGAACAGATGTATGATGCACCTGATAACGGCGCACTTCTGCGGCCTGGAAGGGACTCCCAACAACGACTTTGTGGCGTTTTGGCTGCTTCCCGCGGGCCTGCACGTCGTGGTTAATAACTTTTACACGGAATACTGCATGCGGGTGGCTCGGGCGCTGAAAGTGCAGCTGTGCAGCGGCAGCGTCGTGAGCGCCGACGTCCTGGAGCACATTACGTTTCTGATGGGGGACGACCGGTCTGCGGTCGTCCTGGGCTCCGCGATCAAGAATTGGATCAACGCTCCCAACAGGCCCGCCACGGACTACGTGGCCGCGGCCCAGTACGAGTCGCAGATGGGCTTCGCTGAGATGACCGCACTCATGAAGCGGCTCCGTAACGACGACGGCTTTTTTAACCTGCACGCCAGCCGTCCCTTTGTGCTGCCCGCTAAGAACAGCGTGTCGTTCGCCGAGCTGCAAAACACCAGGCGGGCGACGAGGGACGAGAAGATACCGCCGGTGCCGCACGACTCTAACCTGATTCGCGTGGACACGCCGGATCGACTGAAAGAACACTTGTTCCCGCTGTACTGCGAGCACATACAGCACGTGTTCCTGAACGACGAAGAGGCGCACAACGGGAACGTGTGGCGGCACGTGCCCAACAGATACAAGCGGTCCGACATGGTCCCCAGGAGGACCACGGATCGGGCTCTGGTGAAACAGGAACGAGGGGAACTGCTGTTCCTTTGGACTAAGTTGAATTCGTGGTGGTACACGTTTAGGCTGGTCGTGTCGTTGATACCACAAGGCATTCTGTGAAATTGTTGTATGAGAATGAATTAATGAATGAAAACTGAAATACAAATACAAAAAAATGAATCGCAGTAGTATGTGTGGTGTATATATCAAATAGAGGTTTTTAATTACTTACAATAAGATGTCAGTCTTAAAGTGGTCACACATCACATTATAACATTCCACCACACGTGTCACTGTGCCGTGAGGCATTAAGGCGTCTATAAAACTGGGTTTGATTTTCCGCAGTTTTAAGTTCACTGAAAAAGGTTCACAAGAATAATGGATCAATCCCGGAAACCTTCTGCAGAACGAAGTCGCAGCAGATCACTCGACGATGGCAGGGCACAACCTGAAAGGTGTTTGTTCCACAACATGCAACTGCCCAACAAAACTATCAACCGGAAATACAAACTCAGTCTATCCTGTTATGAAGAAGACGTGCGTCAATACGCCTGTGCCTTTCTGAACGGCGTGGGTGGCGAGCTGATGTTTGGAGTGGATGACACCGGTCGGGTTGAGGGAATTGTAATCAGTTACAAAGACCAGCGCGCTCTACTAAAAAAAACAAATAAAATCATGATGAACATCACGCCTTTTGTGATGCCTCACTTCTATCGTGTGGATTATTGGCCTGTCCTACATCAACCTGGACGAGGAAAAGAGACCCGGGACCTCAAGGTGCTGTGCCTCACAATCACACCCCCTCGAGTCCGATTGGATGTGTATTCAATGAAAATGTACAGAAAACGAATCAAGGTGAATCAATCGTCCCGTACGACAGGTCTCCCGACCACGTGAGCTTGTACTGCGCTGAATCTGTTGGTCTCCCTCGCGACCGAGAGCGAACACTTCACGGTCGAGGAGGTCCACGAAGAATCCGTGCAGGCCCTCAAGCAGGTCATAGACGCCCTCAACGGGCAACTGTATGCTGAAAGGACTGAGCCGGCTTAAAGTATAAATACAGCTTCGTTGATGCAGAAACAGGTGCTGCACAAGACCTTCGCGCGGATTGACTCCTACAACCTCAGGCCGAAGCTGCACAGAGCCGTGAATAACAGGGGTTACAAGCTTGAAGATTATATTCTGTTTGTTTTGAATCCCATATAGTGTCAATAAACAACTACGAGGAGAAAATGTTTAAAGATTGTTTTTTTATTCATTCAGTCAAACAACAAAAGGGCCCTTGGAGGTCCCGTGTCAAAATCACGTGTCTTGAGTGACAAAAAAATTGTTCCCCTCCTGTTTGGCACATCTTGCCCTCTGATCGAATTTTCTTTAACAACATAACACATTTAACATATTATCATTTTAGTCAGCCGTTACGGCATCCTCGTGTCAGTTAAGATCTGGGAAAAGAAGGCGAGATGGCCGTGGTCAAAGTGAGCCCCCAGTACGCCCTGTCTAACAGGCAAAACGCGGCTCCCGGCCCAACCAAACCTTTCGGTTCGGTCCTGTCCGACCGGAACTTACCGATCCCCGAAGGGATCTTCTGTATCTACGACCCAACGGCGAAGTCTTTCTGGCCCACGGTCTTTGGGCTGAGCATGGACCGCGTGTTCAAGCCAATGCGTGTGTGCATGCTGAGCAACCCGGGTGTCCTGGGCTCCGACGTGTTCGATTTCGTGGCCAAGGAAGAGTGCGACGTGAAGATACTTCACACGGGAGCTGAACACTTGAGCCCCGGCGACAACTTCACGGTCACCCTTCCCACCGTCAGAGACGCTGCCGAACAAAAGAAACACCTGAAGCAATACCCGTCGCTCAGCGGCGGCATGCTGACCGTAAAAAAAGTGCAGCCCTACGATTTGGACCTCACGAGAACACTCAATGCCTGCAAAACGACCCAAGCGTTGATAGGGCAGCTGGCCTGCCCCGTCACGTTACACAAACTGTTTGCCGTTTTCTCGCTGCTCAGGAGCGTAATGTTGGCAGCCCTGATCCACGAGGACGTCATAAACGTGGTGGAAAGAGTGATGGCCGGCCAAGCCGAAAACACTCCGGAGCTGGCGGCTGTAATGACCGTCCTGCAGATGCCGGAAGTAAAGGAATTCCTGGCTTACATTCTACACCACGCAAAGGCCGTTCTGCATGACTGTCAGGGGTTCGTGCTCGGAGAGGTGCTTCGGCCGGACACCGGCGCCGTGACCAGAAAGATCAACCCGGGAGAACACTTTGTTGGGAACATTTTGCACTTCTACTGAGACCCTGGGAGGGAGGGATAGAGAGGGGGAGGTAGAGCTGAGACGCAAAAAAGTCAATATAAGCATTCATCCGGAAAACCACTCAGTTTCAACTGTCAGACACTTTGGGAAAGTGTGAGCGACTCAAATCCCGACCATGAAGACCCGCTCCGCGACCAGAGCCGATTCCGCTGCTTCTGCGGCGGCTTTGCAGAAGACGGACGTTCCCGAGATAAACAGAAAAGTAAACCTCAAGCCTGCGTCGACTTCACAACGCATCGTCCTGACGGACCCCAGACGTTCCAAGCGGATCAGAAGCATCAGGACTCACGAGACGCGGGCTCCGACTCACGAGACGCGGGCTCCGACTCACGAGACGCGGGCTCCGACTCACGAGACGCTGGCTCCGACTCACGAGACCCCACCACAAGCCACACTCGGCCCCGCCACAGTAACTCGCGACCCCAACAGTACAAAGAGCGACATCTCACAACTACGGGAGAAACTGCGCAACAACCCGGAGGCTCCGCTGCCTTTCAGACATCTGGAGGACGTGTGTTTCATAGACAGTTGGTTTGACAAAAACCGCGTGGCCGGGTTGGACAAAGACAAAGGTCTATCCGTGACGCAGCAGCTAGAGACCGTTGTGTCCGAAGACCACACGCCGCCCTCTAACATGGAAGGAGACGTTTTCCGTGACCTCTGGGAAAAGACGGTCGAGTTGAAGGCGACGGCGGGGTGGCCGTCCGAGAAGCCCATCTTGACCAAAAAAGACTTGGCCGCTCTAGCCGCCACGTACCTCGAGCCCAAGACCCAAGCGCCTACGTTCAAAGAAAAAAACAGGTCCTCCGTTTACAGGGACCCCAGGAAAGTCAAGTGTTTCTTGCGACCGCCGAAAAAACCAAGAGAGCTCCTCAAAACATCGGAAGCCACCGCTGCGGCCGAGGAGGGCGACAACGATCCCGACACCAGATCTTTGTATTGTCACGAAGACATGCCGCCAGACCGTGAAGACGAGGATCTTGGTGACCGCATGCCGCCGGCGCTGCAAAACATCAGATTTAGCTTCAGCACGGGCCCATTGCGGAAACGACAGAAGAGTAGGTTCAACGTCTGCTGGGACTCGTCGAAACCGGCGGTCCCGGGACACTGCCGCAAATACGACTGTGAAAACTACTGCGACGGATGCAAGACACGTAAAGCCAAGCTGGACAAAATCACGGACGAGTTGAAGGCCGCCCGAAGCCACGTGTGCGTACCCAAGGTCGAAGAACGATACTACTGTTACGGGCCCGGCTCCAAAGACATGGTGCCGTATTCGCAGAGGTCCCCGTGTCTCGCCTGCGAGAAGACGATGAGGCGTTTTCTGCTCGACTGCATGACAGAACTGGCGGCAAAGCTGGTGCTGGTCAAAAACCCGGACTACCCGCGGGTGAATACTTACGAAGTGTTGGTTTACCAGTGGCCCGAACACATGGCCGTGTACGACATGGTCACGGACATGATGGACTATGTCACGTGGATCTTACCCTGCAGTTCCATACACGTTAAGTTTGACAAGTTTGACTGCCGGCAGATGTGTCGGCTCCAGGGACCGGCTGTGTTTTTTGACTGCGTGGACCAGTGGCTGATTTGCCGGCAGTGGATCGTGTGCACGGGCACTCAGCGAGAACTGGACATTTACGACATCATGATGGACATGTGGCTCATCAACAGGCAGTTTGACCTGTGGCTGGCCGAGCAGCACCTGCCTCTACGGATGTCGGAGGACATCATCATGAACGAGAGCGTGAGCTGGCTGTCGAAAAACCCCCAGTGGGTGCCCGACGGGACCACGGTCTGGGCCGCGGCGAAGACCGCGACACGCATGCTGATAAGGTGCTACATGGAGTGTGGACTAAATACTGAAGAGTAGACGCTCGCTTGTTTGTGTGCGCAAGGATTGTGTCCGTCTGGCTTGCTGTGTGATATTTTTATAAACAATAAAAAGTTATAGTTTGGATATATTTGCATTTGTGTATTTGTGGGAAAGTTGCATATAATGTGGTTTTTCATCAAAGTAAAACAGACAGAGACACCCACAATGAAAACTTGTTTCTTCTCTTTTATTATTTTTCTCCTCACATCTCAATCCACTCAGTTTCACACCACCCCACACCGCTCAACAGAAAAACATTTCATTCTGAGTCCCTCTTTTAAACACGCCGATGAACATGTACAGAGACTCGCCTCCGCACGACACAAACACGCACGAGGTGGCGTGCGCCTCTTTCATCTTGTCGTGAGGCCACGCTCTCGCCGCCTGCTCGATAAAATGATCCCGGTCGTTCACGCCTATGTAGTAATCCGTCCGCGTCCCGTCCAAAAATATGCTCAGGTTCGTGGGATCGGTGTATCTCTCCGGGAGGCTGTTTATCAAGAATAGCTTCTCGGGAAAGCTCACCATGCCCCTCCTGTGCCCGACGATGTCCTTCATGATTTCGGCGTTGGTCGCGGCCACGACAAAAAAGCCGCTGAACGTGTTGTCTACGATGTTCTTTGACACCGCGGTGCACAGATACCTCACTTCGTTGTCCCTGTGTCCCATCGAACACACGACTTGAGGAAACAACATGTTCCTGTTTAACACGCCCACGGCGACGCTCAGAACGTTGCGTTCGAGGTCGGGGGAGCTCATCGTGCTGGGCCACATGTAAGACACGGTGTCGTGAATGTTTGGAAGCTGCAGCTTCACGTCGCAGACCGTGTCGCCCGCCGTCCATCTGCGATCGATGATGCAAATGCTCTCGCTGCGCACGGCCACACCTTCGTACTTGTGAAACTTGGGCGGCTGTTTGTCCTCGCCCTCGGAGAGGACGCCCCTGGCCACGAGCTCGGTGTAAAACGCGGCGTTGTACGTCTTCCACCCGTGTGCGGGAACCCCTTTCGGCCTTTGAGCTTGAAGGTCCGCTACCCCCGTGACCGGGTTTGCTCTTTGAGCGCAAAGGTCCGCTGTTTTTAAAAAATCAACCGACACGGAATCGTTTTTAGACTCTGACCTGTGGTCGAGATGGGTTATCGACCTGTGGATGACGATCACGCACGACATGGGCGAGGAACCCGGGAACACGGGCACCGTCACAAACGAGTTGGCCGTGAGGGACTTTACGTTGGTCTGGAAGAACACCCTGTCCGGATAGAGCCTGTTCGCGGTGTACAGATATATCCCGACCGGGAGCCCGTTTGCCTCGGGCCGGTAGCAGCACTTGACGTATGTGTCCGGAGTGCCGGGCACGCACTCCTTAGCGTAACGGTCTCTGATCTCGTAAGCCATTTTGGTCATCTCGTAGTGAGACGCGACAAAGTTTCTCGCGGCGCCGGGACTCTCCAAAGCGGAGGTCGCCTTTGCCTTGGCAGTGGCCGCGCCGGCGCTGGAGGAGGGGTTTGTCGCAGTTTCGACCGCTTTGGTCAGAAGCCGCATAAATTCGTCCGCCGTCGTCATCGTGTGATAACCGCAACGTACCGCGAGGGCCCGTTTCAGGTTTTTTCCGTTAATCACGGTGGGCTTGTGTTCGGGGATAAACATAACCAGGGCTTTGCTGTCTTTGGTCATAATGAAGGGAGGGTGCTCTAACTGCATGGCCGTCTCCAGGGCGCAACACAAGAACCCCTGGTTTCCGTTTAAGAAGTTCATGGTGGTGACTAGGCGCGGAGGCTACTTTTTGATAAAGACGCCAAACGCCATCAAGTGGCGCCCGAACAACATGTACCGTAGGATCTCGACCATCAGCTACGCAGCATCTCAGAAACGACTGGGCAAGAGCGACAACGCCTGTATCGTGTGCCACACGCCGCTGCTCAAATCCAGCAAGGACACGCGGTCACTGGGTCTGGTGCTGCAGTGCTGCAACGAGGTGCGTGTGTGCTCAAGCTGCAGCTTCAACCCCGCTTTCATCAGCAAGGAGCCCCATTACTCCCGATGCCTGGTGAAGTCTAAGTTCAGGTGCAGCTGCGGGTCCGTGTCTCCCACTCTGTTCAAAATACCCTGCTGCAAGAGAGTCATGTGTTCCAGCTGCTACACGGTGTGGATGCAGATGCAAACGTGCCTCATGTGCGACGGGCAGACCAGCTGCGGGCAACAGATACACATACTCAAGGCGACCAAGTGCAACAATCAGCCCGTGTTTCAAACCGCGGCCAACCCCGTGGACATGGTGGACTTTGCCGTTAAAGTGGCGGCCGCAAGAAGGCACCTGTCGAACAACGTGGTGGCGATGGCCTTTCAGCAGATAGGCGTCGGAGTCGCCGCCCGAGACGTGCCTCTGAAACTGATGAGCCGTTGCGCAAACAGCATCTTGCAAGACATCGCCACCGCGAACCTAGACTCCCGAAAGTTTACGAAACAGACGTACACGTTCGAAGACCTACACCGGATGTTCTTTCGGGAGTTTCACAGTCTGAAGAGGTGCGAAAACAAACACACGTGCAAGGGCGCGGCGGTCCGCGGATACAGGGACACGTTCGAGATGCCCGTGCTGACGATGCCGGGAGACACAAGTCTCACGATGCCGATATGTCTGCTGTGCGTGCTCTCTCGGCAGGGCACCACAATCAACGATATAATGAGCCCGGACAGGATTTTCAACGGGGAGCCGGCCAAAAGTGAAGACGTCGTGTATTATTTCAACATACACTTTGACTCGATCACGACCACCGTGAGAGGCGGGGACTTGAACGAAATGAATTGGAGTTACAGGTTTCAGGGCAGAGTGGGAGTGTTCAAACCAACTACTTATTATCCATGGAAAGCGGTTGCGAATTCTTTGCTGTGGACGCCCCAAGGCACACTAGACATCTCTGGACTTCAGGCGGCCCCTCAACCGACAAGCAACTCTCGCGAAGCGAGCTCCCAAAGCGAAGCCCAATAAGCAGCAGCCCGATCATGGAGGGTGACCTGGACGAACTCGTCAGCGCGGCGGAGAACGCGGAGCACTTCGGCAAGCGGTTGTACTACGAGAACAACGATCCGGTCGTGGACGAGGCCCACGTAATGAAGCTGGATCTGGACCAGGCCATCCGGCGAACCCAGGAGGTCCTGAGCACCGTGCAGAGCCACGAGCTGTCCGAAAAGCTGTACAGGAGGGTGGGACAGGCCAGGCCTAAAGAAGGCGATTCCGCAACCATACTGCCCGAGATGATGTTCGTGTTGAGCGCTGGCAACCTGTTTCCCCTGCACACCATCGCCGACATACACATGGAAGCCTGGAAGATCCAGCAGGCCCTGGCCAGCACCAAGGCGTCGTTTCTCTCCTTCGTCAACGACACCAACGGCGACCAGCTGCCCGTGTTCCCGTACGTCTGCCAGGGAGACATCCGGAAGCTGGGCGCGCTGTCGGTGCCGGCGTTCATCCGGCAGGTGATGAAGACCGAGTTGGCCAACAAGCCGCCTCCGGCCAAACGCACGTTCGGCGGCGGACCTCCCAGAGCTCCCAAGAAGGCTCCCCTGGAAAAGCAGCAGAAGGACCGGTTCGAAAACAAGATAGTCTGCGCCTTCATGCACTCGACCAACTGCCGGGGCTACTTTATGGCCCTTTTCCCTCCCATGCAGCACATCAACGACGAGGACATAGTGCGGAAGCACACCCAGAGCCACATCTTTTTCCAGGAGGTGTTCGTGGCGCCCAACGAGAACTTCATCTATAGCTTGCAGAACACCAAAGACGAAGTGACCAAAAAGAAGTTCTGGAACGTGGCTCGCGAGTTCCACGTCAATGCCGAACAGCCTCACGTCAGCATAATGTGCGTAACCCCCAAGTTGGCTCTCAAAGTCATGGACGCGGCGAAAGAAGACGCCGCGGACCAGTGCCTGAACTACGCTCTGCTGCCCTGCTCCCAGCCCGGCCAGTCCGAGCACATGGTCAGCGGCGGCAAACACGTCGCGGGCCACTTCATGAACTATGAGGCCGTGATGAAGACGCTGAGCAGACCCGACAACGAGCATGTCCACAAAGAGAGCGGCAGGAAGTGCAAGTCGGCCGCAGACAAGATGCCCAAGGCCATTTACCCCTTTTATTACCCCAGAGAGCTGAAGGCGAAAAAAATGCCGTCTCACCTCTCCGCCAGCCTTCTCACATACCTCCGGGTGCACAAACTGAAGCAGCCCTACCTGCCGCTGGACCACAGCATCCTGACTTTCGCGGAGCAGTTTCCGGTCCTGACGTCAACCGCCACGCTCGACATCGCGGCCACCGCAACCGAGGTGCAGGACTTTATCTCGCGGCTGGTGACAATGTCGGTGTCGAGGCAGCTGAGGCAGTCCATACTCAAGAGACTGCACCACTACGGCGGAGACAGGAACCTGTCCATCCCCATGGCTTTTTTTACTACCGTGAACAACAAGTCCGTCCTGGGGACGATCATCCAAACCGGGCTGTGGTTTGCCGCCAAGAGCACCAGCCTCAAAAACGTGTTCTACTTGAGTTACCTGACCGTGGCGCACAAGCTGCACTCGAAGTTCAGCGAGAATCACATCTCCCGGCCCGCGCCTGTGACGTTTTCGACGGCGAGCATCGGAGAAGGCCTGCTTAACAGCTTGTTCAAAGACACGTTCTGGAGCGTACTGGCCGGGGGGGATAGGATCAAGATCGCCGAGGCCTTCAAGTTCAGCCCCAGGACCAAGATCAGCAACACCATGGCAAACTGGTGCTCCAGGTTGGACATCAAGTCGTACGAGTTCTCCTCGGACGAGTTCTCCAAAGCGGTCGTCAGGTCGTGGAACAGGACGTGGAAGACGGGCCCGGTGGCGGCCGTGCAGTTGAGGGAGGGTGTGGACGCGTTGCGTTCCTACGTGCGCAAGAAGCGACAACCCGCCAAGCGCAGACAACCGCCTCCAAAAGTTGGACCCGACAACAAGGGAGTCAAACGCAAGCGCATGGTGCGGACGGATCCCAAAACCCCCTATTGCGGCAAGGTGCAACACGACGACACGCTGACGGATTCGGAAGACGATGACGCTCCCAAGAAACTGATGGGGTTAGAAAGCAATTCGGAGGATTCCTCCAACGAGTCTAGCGACGAAGACTCCGGATTCGGAGCAAAGGCGGCCAAGAAGGGAGACACCGGGGCCGACGTCAGCAGCAAGACCTTGAACCTGTTAGATTCTTCCGCGTCGAGTTCCGACTCTGAGGACAGAAACGAGATCCCGGCACGGAAAAAGCACAAGCCTGCGCCGTCTTCCGCGTCGAGTTCCGACTCTGAGGACAGAAACGAGATCCCGGCACGGAAAAAGCACAAGCCTGCGCCGTCCAAGAAAACTGCCAAGAAGAAAACCGCCGAGAAGAAAATCGCCAAGAAGAGACCCGCCGAGCTGAACACGCTGCTGGACGCGGTGTCTCAGCAGCAAGCCGAATCTACGGCTAACAAACCCGAAGCCCATAAAACGATCTCTATCCTAAAAGTCCCCAATAAACAAAAAGAGACTGCCGTCGCCGCCGCCTCAGCAACAGTGGACGAGACTCCGGAGACGCAGCGCCCCGGGTACCAACAGTGTACGTCTCGTCCGCTGTTGCTGAAGCTTGCGAGAGGCGCATCGACAAGGGAGTCGTGGAAGTGCCAAAAAGACTACTAAGAAGCTTGTATCGTGTTGTAGTTTGAATAAACTTGGTTTATACATATTTTAGTTTTGAATAAAACCAACCAACAGAAAGAAACTTGTGCGTCCGTGGTATTTGTTGATCTTTTTATTACATCTTCGACATTCATTCATTTCAAGATACGATAACAATGATGGTGTCTTTGTAAGTTCTGTACAGGGCGATTATGTCGTCTACCATGTTGCTTTCGGACGGGATGTAGAGCCCCTGAGATATGATGAACACAATTAGCGTGATCCACAGTCCGTTTTCCACGCCGGTCAAAAACTCTTCTCTCTTGGCCACTTCGGGCAGCTCGTAACACACAGTGTTCTTTATGTCCACCAGCCTGGCGTAAGACACGCTCCTGGGCAGTGTGAACGTCATCTTGGGTTGCACCGCCACGTCTGTGTTCAAGTGATCGAACGATTGCTTGAACACGTAGCACGTGTCATTGTGGCATATGAAATGCCTCAACATGTTTT
This sequence comes from Nannobrachium achirus, assembly GCF_963921795.1. Taxonomy (NCBI): domain Eukaryota; kingdom Metazoa; phylum Chordata; class Actinopteri; order Myctophiformes; family Myctophidae; genus Nannobrachium; species Nannobrachium achirus. The sequence continues at coordinate 29,736,789 of NC_137816.1, read as the reverse complement.
CGACAAAATCGTCTATCAGGGCCTTTCGGGCGAGTATCCTGACTTTGGAAAAGGGCAGAGGTTTTCGTTTGCTGATGACGTGCATGCACGAAAGCAGCTTGCACACGAGCAGGGAGTACGTGTTTCTCGGGTCGCCCGCCGTCTGGTAGTTCAGGCTCAGGCAGATGAACGGCCCCCCGACGTTGCACGCGGCCAGAACGGCTTTCCACAAGTCGAGCGGCTCGGTCACGCTCACCCGTATGGACAGGGTGCCGTCGCTCATGATCACGGTCTCGCGAGCCGAGTCGGTGTTTTCGATCACGATTCCCCCCACGGTGTCGGTGTTTGCAAACTCAAACGCCAGTCCTCCCACGTGCAGGGCCGTCATGTCGTTGTGGTTGTACAGGGTCCTGCACTGGATGGCGTGCTGTTTGTACTTGGACGGGTAGACGGACCCGGCGAACACGTCCACGCTCTGTATTGCCCTCTCCGTCTCTGCGGCCACTTGGTCCACGAGGTCGACAAAGTTCTTGTCCAGGAACCCGTTGTCCGCCATCGCCGACTCGCACTGTGCGGTCAGCGTGCTCACGAGGTAGCCCTCCGAAACGTTGGGCTGGACGTAGTTGTCCATGATGGCGCCGTCGCACGCGACGGCCGCGGACACATACTTCTCTATGTATTTCTCGGCCTCGCTCCCGGACACGTTAAGGAGGACGACGTCGCTCAGCGTGAGTTTGGACACCAGGTTCACGTTGTTGGCGTTCTTGTAGTCCATCAGCCTCTTTAGAATGTCGTCCGGGTATCTCAGCCACGTGCTGTCGCTCATGCAGATGTGATGCACCATCCTGGGAGTGAATGTATTTAGCGCCATGGCCGAGGTGTATTCCTTCTCGGTCTCGTGGAACACGACCGTGTAGTTGTTGGTTGACACGTTGATTCCCACAGACTTCTTGATGTCGGCGCTGAGCGTCGAGTGCGTGAAGCTGGCTTTGAGCGCGGCCTGCGTGAAGTTGACCTTAAAGCCCACGTAGTTCCCCTGCTGTATTATCTCCACGTCCTTCTGTGTGTTGGGCACGATGCCGTACGTTGCTCGCAACCACAGCCCGGGGCCCTCGGGCGTGCTCAGGACAACCAGCTTGCTGTTGCATCCCACGACGACGGCGGCCGCGGACAGTATCTTCTGTATCGTCACGGTCTGGCCCTTGCGCTCGCACCTGATGTACAGTTTGGTGTACGTGAGCAGGTTCTTCAACACGAGAGAGATCAGGTCTTTGCCGTGGATCACGGTGTCGACTCCGAAGGGGTGATCTCCCAGAGCCGGCATCGAAACGCGGGCTCCCGCGGCCGGGATCACAACCAGACCCGCGTCCCGGCGCCGGTAGAAGGGACACAGGGGCCCGCTGATGGTGCGCACGACCACTTTGGTCAGCCCCGTGGTCCACACCGACTCGCTGCTGTTGGTCACTATCCTGTTCGTGAACCTGGCAAAGGCGGTGCTCAGGGGCCTGGAAGCCACGGTGCAACGATAGTCCATTTTTTTCACCACACCGATGTCGTGAGGCAGCCCCGAGAAGGGGACCTCGGGGCCCGTGCCCAGCTTAGCGAAGTCGGCGTCTCTCACCAAGTTTTGCACGGGGACCTCCCACGTGCGTTCGTCTTCGCTCAGCACCGTGGTGATGGTGAACAGTCTGGGCGCGACTTCCGGACCGAAGCCCACAGTTAGGCCGGCCTGGTTCGGCGGCGGCGGAGGCAGCCTGGGACAGAACGCCGCGCTCGACGGGTCTGTGATGCCGTTGAGCATCGGCCGGACTTTGCGGTTGTCCCCGTCGACGGTGTTGTCGTCTCCTTCGTCGTCTCGAAGGCGGTCGAAGGATGGCGGCAGCGGGTCCGGGTCCGGCCACACCATCTCAGTGTTGTTTTCTTTGAGCAGTTCCACATTGGTCCTGAAATGCACGTTGTCCACCACGACGGGCAGCGTGTCTGTGGGAGAGTGGACAAGCGGACCTACGCCCCTGAGGTAGAGCATGGGCGAGATGCCGCAAAACACGAACCGTTTGATGTCCATCGAGTGATTCACGTACACGTCTTTCTTGCTCCTGTTGTAAGGCATGATGTTCGTCAGCCTGTACATGTCCAGCCTGCCTGTCGAGCTGTCGGCTCCCCACTCTTCCCTTTCGAAGACGTACACGGGCCCGAAGATTTTAGAATACGCCGAGAGCACGGTGTCAATCCACTTGGTGTAGTACGGACACTCGACGCGGCGGACGTCCGCCGGGTTGAGCATTCTGCTGATCAGCGGCGCCGCTCCTGCCTCGTTCATGGCCAGCAGCAGCATCACAAGGTTCGCCTTGGGCGCGGGGCACAGAAAGTCCTTGAGCTTGACGGACGAGGCGCCCGTTTGCCTGTACGCCATGTACACGTTCCGCGACAGGGCAATCACGTCCGTGGTCACGGACAGAAAGGCCATCAGGTTTTTGAACTCGTGCGTGTGCCGTCGTTTGCAGTACACGGGCCTGAGCTCGTACGACGACACGACGGACCCGACCCGCAAGTGCTCCACGTCCGGGTGCACAATCTCGTAAAAGAGCTTCAGGACGTCCGAAACCGTGTAGGTCAACTCCGTGTCTTCGCGGCACCTCTCGTCGGCCCCGGCGGTGCTCGGTTTCCACGTGCTGCGCCAGCCCAAGTAGCAAGCTTCGTCGTAGGAAGCCTTCAGGTAGGTGTTGTTTTTTTGCAGGGGCCTCTGCAGGCACCGCAGTCCCGGAGTCGTCGTGCACGCAGAACCTTCGGGGGCCCGACGGACGTGCAAGTTCAACTTGGGCGTCTGAGGTATCAGTTTCAGCCCCATGGGTGAAACCGTCAAGCACAGCACCATGCGGTAGAGATTCTTGTCCTGGAAGGGAGACAGGAAATTTTCATCGGCCAGCACTTTCTCGCGGGGGCTCATGAACGGGATCTGCCCCTCGTCCTTCTCGCGCTCTATTAGAAACGAAGAGCCGAAGTCTCCCACAGACAGCGTGTCGGTGAGTACGCCGGACTTGTTGATCACAGCCACAGTGTTCGTGTAAGGTATGCTGTCGCAACACGAGACCAGCTCCTCCCAACACTCTTCCCCCACGGCTTCGGCCACGCGGGCGACGTCGTCCCCGAATACGTCCACGTGCCAGCTGCTGTAGTAGAGGAACAGCATGTGTGGCCTCGGCACGTAGGCGAGAAACACCTCCCGCTCCCCGTTGATGGCGTAGTCGCAAAAGATGAACGTCGCCTTCAGTATGTGCGGTTGCAGCGAGTCGTACATGTTGTCGGTAAACTGGCTCGCTTTGCACGGCGTCTCGCTCACGACAAACTGCGTCACGGGGGTTTCGGACACGGCAATCGCGGGTCCCGTCAGATGCACGTTCCTCATCAGGCCGATCAGCTCGGCCACGTCGTCTTCCTCGGGCTCGGCGGTCGGGGCCTCCGGCTCTTCCGTGGGGAGCTCTTGAGCCAGCAGGTCGCTCACCGCCACGTTTGCCTCTTTCACGCCAAACATGTCGACCGGCACGCAGTCCACAGACCAGTCGGGCAACGCGTGGAACATCCCGCCGCGATGCATGCCGGGCAGCCCCATCACGCTCGCGGGCCTGTCGCACCGCACGCACACGGTGTACGAGGCGGCGGACGGCGAGTCCACGTTGAAGGCCCGTATCATGGATCTGCAAAACCCGTCCGACCGAGCTGTCACGGCGACGGACACGTGAGTCCCAAACAAGTAGCAGACGCAGTCCAGCAACGTGAGCAAGCTCAACGCACAGGAGGTTGTGTCGACGTCCTTCGGCATGTGTATGACGCGCCTGTTGAGGTCCGCCTGGACACACTCGACGCCGTGACTGAAACGCACGACGAACCGGTTGGGCGTCGCGCCGGTCCGGGCAAACGTCCTGTCCTCGTCCTGCGTCGTGACGGAACAGAACTGCAGGGTCCGGTCCTTGGCTCCGGACCGCTTGCGAAAAGAACGACACACGATGTCGCAGTAGCTCAGCAGCTCCTCTTCGAAGCGGACGTTGTCCTGCGGCGTGAAGTACAGGCCCACGTTGGGCTTGGGGAAGGCCACGACGACGGCGTCGAACATGTGCACGGCGACAAAGACGGGACAGCCGTCTTCGTGACCGCCCATGTGCCGTAGCATTTCGCATCGCAGCAGAGGCCGGACGGGAACGGTCACGTTGGCCAAGAAGTCCGGCACGACGGCAACGTCTCGCGGCGTGTAGGCCGAGCACATCTCCAGAGACACGAGGTTCACGGCGAGCTTGACGGCCGGCGGGACGACAAACCTGACGAACGTGGGAGAGCCGTTGAACATGTCTCCCTTGAACAGGCTCAGCAGCCTGGTGACGATTTGAACCGGGTACGCGGGCCCAACGCAGACGCAGAGCGAGTCGCACGGGAGCCTCTTCAGGATCCTGTACACGCCGACGGCAGTGTCCCCCAGCACGGAGCACACGCCAAAACTGCTGATCTCCAGTCTGTGCTCGGAGTGCGGGACCAGTTGGACGAAAAAGCGACCGTGACACGCGAGCTCGCAAGCGTCGTCCACCACGACTATGCCCGGAGTTGTCTCGTTCACCAGAATGGCGTTTTTGAACACGTAAAAGTCGGTCATGTTGTGAAAGGGGCTGTCGGAACACCTTTTTATCGCGTTGCGCGGTTCCGTGCTGAACTTGGTCTGCACTATCCATCCCATGACGTTGTAACTGTCGTGCATCTCGCATTCCGCATGCTTGACCACGATCTCACATTTAGGAGATATTAAATCGTCTCGAGTGCCGCACCACTGGCCAAGCTGGTTGCACAGCGACGACAGACCCTTCCTGTCTAGCGACAGACATCTCAGCGCGTCCAACACCGGGCCGTGACCCACTATGTGCACATAGCTGTCCGGATCGGCCGTGTTGTCGTCTATGAGACCGATGTGGTTTTTCCACAAGTAAAACGACAGGTTGTACGCCGTGACGCGATCGCCGTCGACGTCGTCGTCACAGCAGTCTTCCTCTTCCGATTCGGTCTCCGGTCCCGGGCCCGCACGTGACGACAGGGACATGGCGGCCCAGCAAACCACCGAGGTTCAGGGCCAGCAGCTGTACGATCAGATTCTTGCCGGGAGCTTCGACAGGAACACGGAGCCCAGGGCCCTGTTGCTGGACCTTGTTAATGAACTCGGGCAAAAGAACGCATTTCATCACACACCACACGAGGCTCCGTCGCCACAAACCATGGAAACCGAAACACACAGCTTGCCCGACAACCACGTCGAAAAGCAGAAACACGTCGTTCGCAGTTCGGTCAGCCACATGTGCATGGACGCGATGACCGACGCGATGACCGACCCGAACAACGCCAGCGACGTGAAGAGATTGGGCGAGCGCCTCCGACACACGAGTTGGGACCCGACCTCGTTGCCGCACAACATCGAGAGCGGCTCAAATCACCAATACGCTAGGTCCCGGCGCCGTCAGTGCGACCACCAGATGCCCCCCACGTACGGCCACAACATGACGTACAAGACCGTGCATTCGAGAGACACGTCTCGCTCGCACACGCACGGAGAGGCCGCGTCCATCACGGAACTGCAGACCAAAGTGGACCTGCTGTTAGACAAGGTGACGGGCGGCCGGCCGTCTTCGAGCAGAGTTGCCGACGGGTCCGGCGAGGTGCACACGCAGCATGGCAGGATGCTCGCGAACCTGGTAAAACGGGTGCAGAAACTTTTTAAGGACTACAAGTTCCTGGAAAATACGCAGGACAAGAACGTGATCGCGCTGTACAACTTCGCCTACGGGGAGATGACCGTAGAGAACGAGCTGTACACGCAGGCCATCAAAGACGCCATACCCAACACGTGGTACGACAGGACGGCGGACGACAACTGCTTTTGCAGCACCGCGACTCACATAGCCGATGTCCTGTGCGAGCAGCTCGGACCCAGAGAGACCGCTCACAAGCTCATGGTCATAATCATGAAACTGGTCAAGTCCATACAGACGTTTTGGGTTAAACGGATCGAAGACACGGTGCCGGGAGTGCCCGAAGACACGTTGGCCTTCATCAAAGCCGGCGGGAACGTGCCCACGAGACTGTACAGACACGGCCTGTCGAAAACGGTGCTGAGTGGGCTCATCGCAGACAGCCGGGACGTGGTGGAACTGAGACTCACTGACATGATTGACCACTGCCTGACCGTGAAGCAGCTCATAAGCAAGATCCCCGTAGTGAGTTCTGAGGTGGAAGCCGAAGTGGCACAAATTAACATTATTATAACAGGCGCACGCATGGAAGCCCGGCAAAAACGGACGCTGATCGATAAACTGGCCGATTTTCAGGAGTACTTCCAAGTGGAGTGCGTCGAACACAACATAGACCTGATAGAAAAGCAGATACTGCTGCAAAGGGTGAGGGCTCTGGAGGCCGATCAGCGCACGTTCAGGCCGAGCCAAAACGCCGCTATGGTCCTGACGAGAAAACTGGAGTCCGTCAGAGAGGTGCTGAGAAACTCGGCCGACAGCAGCGACGCACGTGTGATAAAAGCGCTCCGGGTCATAACGAACCTGTGACCGGTCCCCGCGCCGCGCACGGCCGCGCCGCAACAAGATGGACGACGTGCCGTGGAAAACCCTCATAAGGACGACTACAATCACCAGCCCGAGACAATGCGAAACGTGCAAGGGCAACCAGAATCAGACTCTCTCGGTGTACCGCTTGCCCACAGACAGGACCGTATACGAGTCCAGAGAAGAGTGCGACAAATACACCAAATGGTTCCAACACGGCTCCGAGAACTTCAAAAAATCGGCTCGCACGAGCGTAAGCCGAGCCAAGTACGATTTGGCCATCAGGAACAAACCCGGCGCCGAGGCCAACACGGCGATACAACAGGTAGTGAACGTGCACGACACCGATCGGTATCTGTGCTTCAAAGGCCAGTGGGAATGGGTCCAGTACCACGCGAGGGTGGTAAGAATCAGAAAGTCCGACGTGCCGTCCGAGGTCAGAAAACTGACCACGGACATACTGAAAACCCTCGTGGTCAACGTCGGGCTCATACAGTTCATGAACAAGTACGGGATAGGGTACAAGAATGTGCTCAAAGTGTACCACACCGCCCCGTTGTTTCTCTACCTGGTCTATCAGAACCTACCGCGGGGCCCCGACTACATGCGGCAGTTGAAAAACGGGATCGTGGGCATGTTGGTAGAATGCTTTCTGTGCCACAAACAGCTCATGGTCACCGGCGACCATGAGCTGGTCGAGAGAGTGGTAAAGAGCCACAAAGAGCACAGGCCCTATCTCGTCGCGGGCACGACAAACATGAAATTGGTGCACAAGTACATGAACGTGTACGGGCTATCCCCGGGCCTGCTGCTGTCCCTGATCACGGAGGAAGTGATCTCGGCCTTCAGTCACCAGGAAAACATGGTGACGATGAGAATCGTGCGAGACATGTGCATACAGACGCAGGAGCCTGTAGAGTTTTTCGAACTGTGCCTGCTGTGGTGCTCGCTTTTCTCCGCCATGCACCAGAGCGGAGACAAGCACAACAGAGACGCCAACATCCTTCAGACGATCGAGCAACGGGCGACGGGCACTCTGGCGCACATGCTCCGCGTTTACCGCACGCCCGTGTTCTCTTGGTACTTCCTCTTGGATCTGTGCACCATATCCGGCAACTGCGGCTACCAGCGCATGGAAGAGGTGGAATACACCATCGCGCCCTGCGAACCCGGCGTCGCGGGATATCCCAACCTGGGCCTGAACAGTCATCCCATACACGAGTGGTCTCGGGGAGACGGGGCCCGGAAAACGCTGCTGGACGCGCGCAGCCCAAGGGGAGCGTTCGGCACCAACATCCTCAACGTGTACGAACAGGAGCTGACGAGGGCCCTCGGCAAGATGAACCTGTGCTACGGTAAATTCACTTTGCCCGACTTTCCCCTCGGCTTTAACAACTGCCTAAAGAGGTGTGCGTGTTGGCCCGACTTCATGAACGACACCAGGAGGTTGTCCGATCTGGCGCTGGGGTGCAACGTGACGGGTTCCGTCTCCGGCGGTTTCATACAGTTCTGCATGGCGGCGTACATACCCGACCATGTGTACAGTTTCAACCTCTGCATGGAGCGCTCGGACGCGCGCCTGTGCTCGTACGAGAGGGCCGACAAACGGGAGCTGATGTACCACATTGACCTATTCCACGCGTGGCAGAAGCGCGACGCGTCCGAGGTCGCGGAGCTGAAGAACATGGTGTGCAACCTCACCCTGCCGCACGTGGCCGGCATGTACGACACGAACAACGAACAGGTCATGAACGTCAACTTGTGCGTGGGCATGCTCAGGTCCCACGCCCTGTGCAAAAACATCATCGACCTGTGCACGAGCCGCAAAGCGGGGCCCCACGTGACGGAATCGGGCATGTTGGTGTACTGCCTGTGGGTCATGTACGTGGTCATCCCAAAGATCCTGAAGCACCGGCTCATGTGGCTCAATCCCTTTGTGAACGAGCTGCCGAAAAATACGTCCGAACAGACTAGGGCCCTGGCGGCGGACATGCGCGTCGACCACCAGACGTGCACAGACAAGGATGTCCTAGAGACGTACAGGCTGCTGTTCGACAACACGCCGGCGCTCAAGAGCACGAAAAACATGTTGCCCGTCGTCAGGCTGCTCTTCGATCACTACACCCGGTGCATGACGGCGGTGCAGCGGGACTCGGTGTTTTACTGTCTGATCGACACGTTCAGGTTCAACCTCCCCTTTTACTACGTCGCCGAAACCAACAACTGGAACGACTACATGAAGCTGCCCAGCGCCGTGCTCTCGACTCTGTTGAGAAACGGGACCGTGACCGAGTTCGGCATAGACCCGGCCGCCGTGGTGCCGATGTCGTACGACACCGAGAGCGAGTTCGTGGGCCAGCTGAACGACACCAGAGTGATACCGTTTGCCGCGGTCGGCCTGATGAGGTGTTACAGCGCCAGAGAGTTACACATGGACCTGAAGGTCGACATCCCCACTCTCCTGACCATGGATCCCAAGACTCACACCGTGGACACGTACGTGTCGTATCTACGAGCGTTGGTTTACAAGTACATGGACCTGTCTAAAAAGCGCACGTTGCTCTTGCTGGAATACATCAACAAAGACAACTTGAACGATTTGCAATCTACCGTGATGACCGAGTTCACCCCTCGCATGATAGAGCTGACCATACTCAGAAAGCCAGCCGAGGTGCCCGAATGGTCCGGCGATGCGGACGCGCAACCGGACTTTGTCTCGCAGCATCCTTTTTCGGCACCGAGCCCTACTCGGCCCGCTACGCCGCCTGCCTCCGAGTCCCTTCCCTCACCCGCGTCTGCCGCAACGACGGCTCCGGGGACCACGACTCCAGCAGTGTCTGCCTCTTCCGCGACGACGGGTCCCGTTCACAGACAGGACAAGAGACCCCCCGCCGCAAAAATTCTCTCGCAACCGTTGCGGCTTCAACCGTTGCGAAAAGCCAAAGCCGTCCCGCAGCTCAGTCATCAGTTTTTGTTGAAGTCGCAGGCACAGCCTCGGAATATCGCGTTAAAACAAAACCTCGTGTGCCTTCCTCACAATTACTTCAGGGTCCGAGCCGGGGTGCCCGAGGAGGAATGGATACGGGCCGTTTTCGGCATAAACGCGAAACTCAAATACACCGACTCGTTGACGCTGCGGGGAAATAATCAGTTTTACAAATCGCACATAATGCCTCCGAAAAAAAGTACCAGACCCGTAAAGGTGGCGCCCACTTTTAGCTTGATTGTGGCCCTGTACACCGCGGGAACCAAGAGCGTAGACGTGTCGCACTTAGTGACGCCGGACGTAAAGGACAGCAACGAAACAATGCTGTACCTGCGGTCGTACTCTTTCGTGCCGCTGAAGCCGAACCCGCCGCCACAAGACGTGTCGACCCACAAGCTCTTGGTCGAGTACCACCCGCCGTCGGATTTAGTTCACACGCAGCAGATCATCCAGCACGAGTGCAAAACACTGAACGAGTTTTACGCACTATACAAGTACGTCCGTCATGGGTACGGCGGCAGGGGTTACAACGCCTTTCTGAGTGTCCTGCTCACTTGCAGCGATTACGAGAGGAGCGTCTTCGAAAACCTCTTGGATTCCGTCCACGACGTTGACTTATTCAACACCCAGAGTTACCTTGAGTGGTTCGTCAAACTGAAGATACCGGTGGCGTTTGTGATCCCCGCCGGGGAGAGGCTGTACATCTATCACACCATGGCTCACAGCACAACGCCCCTCTTGTTCACGTACAACCCAAACGGGTTTTTTGAAGTGGGCACTCCTAAGAGCGTACAGAATGCCATGATAGCAAACGCCGTCACGACCGGAAACTCGAAGTCCGCCGTGGAGGACTTTTGCCGGAAGCACAAACTTCACATCAAACGCATGAAAGGCGACGGCAATTGCGGGCTGCACTGTTTCACCCAAAAGGCTACGCGCTACACGCCGACGTATCTACGCACCATGCTGCGCGACGCGATCGTGGAGAAGAAATGTGAGATGCCCGTGTCCATAACCAGCAGGGTGTTGGACAGAGTCGAATACGCCAAGACAGTAATGCTGTCTAGCTATTACATACATTGGGAAGAAATGGACTATTTGGCCACTGCACTAAAGCTAAAGTTGGTCATCATCAGTTACTTTACTGAACAGCCTCCGGTCGACTACCAGGAAGAAAGCAGCCTGTGGGTGAGCTATTACAACAACCACTACGACTACGTGGTCCCCTTAAGCGTCGCGATGGGAAATCCGCCCGCCTTCGACTTAGACCTGACGGCGGCCGTGACCGAAACCGAAAAAACGGTGCCCGAAGGACAAACTGCGTCACCTGTGACCGAAGCCGAAAAAACGGGGCCCGAAGCACAAACTGCGTCACCCGTGACCGAAGCACAAACTGCGTCACTCGTGACCGAAGGACAAACTGCGTCACCCGTGACCGAAACAGAAGAAACGGCGAAAGAAAGACAAAATGTAGCACAAACACCGGCGCCGACACCACCACCACCACCACCACCACCACCACCACCACAGCCTTCGCAGCAACGACAGCGGACCTTTGTCCCGAAAGAAAACACACCGGAACAGGTCCCGGTTATCGATATGTAGTGAAAGGTTTTATGTGAATCGGCACGTGTATGCACGTGTGTAACAATGAAAATAAAAAACCATTACAGCCACACATTTCATGACATTGGGGTTCAACTTTTTATTAACTGTTTTACCTTTGAAAAACTTGGTGGTTACGATGACAATTTGGTTGTGGTTGTAGGTAGTGATGTGAACAAACAATAAAAGCCCATTTTACAGATAATATGAGTTTACTATCGTTTTTATTTTTCTTTCTTCACACACATTCATCACACACACTCATCACACATCACAGTAAACGGTCAACATGTCCGTGGTCAGCAGCTTAAACTCAAAGACGCACACTTGGTTGAACCGCAGTTCACAAACGGTGGGACACCAAACGACAACGGCCGTTCATGAGGTATAACACATGACATGCAGCGATACAGTCGGTCAGACCTTAGACCGCATTGAGGTGATCTCATTCTCGTGGACGGGAGGGTCGCGACGCGAAGCCGATTCGTCGTGGTAGCACATAAGCACACAACACAACACACAGACACATTCTTTTTACCCAACCACGAAAGAAAAAATAAAATAAACCGGTGACTGGGTTGCCCACTATAACCTGCGGGTGTCTTGCCGTAACAATTCGTATTTCTGCACATAGGTTTGTCCTGCACCGCATTGCTTACATAGAGTAGATTGCTTACAGTACAAATACGTCAACACGAGCAACCACAGGGTAAAGAGCACGAACATGATAGTGAGCGCTATGTTGAAGGTGCCGCTGTTACTCGACATGGTGCCTATGGCCTCGATACTTTTCTTGTAATCGACCAGGCTTTGCTCCATGTCCCGGATGTCTTCGTGTATGTCCACGAGCACGACCGAATTGTTGAGGTACTCTATCACTTCGGCGTCCGTTATGTTGATCTGAACCACCGGCTGGTAAGCCGAGTCCCCTATGCTGGGCCTGTAAAACTCTTTCGGGGGAAAGGCCACGACGTTGGTGACCACGGTGCCCATGTCGAACACGTACTCTTTGGTGTCCATGTTATAGCACACGTTTTTGTAACACGGGGCGCACAGGACCTTGCACTGAGACGTGTCCGCAAGACACGCGTAGAACCTGTCGTGCCTGACGAACTCGTAGCAGTACTTTTCGTAACATTTTCCGGGCAAGTAGAACTTGTTGTCGTACATCCACACGTCGTAGTCCGGCCAGCAGGTCATGTTTTGGCTTATGGTGGGCTTGCCTATGACATTGTGCGTGACCACGGTCTCTATGTTGTTCGGGACCCTGTTCACAATAAACAGCTTGCGGTCCCTGTACAGCAGGGCTTCGACCGTGGGCGCAGCCGATATGCCCGGGTGGTTCACCATCACTTGCAGGCCCGACGGACACGAACCCATCTTGCCCGACTGCAGCTGCGCCAGGCACGCCTGCGTGTTCAGCGCCTTGTACGTTATCTGCATGGCTCCTTGGGTCAGTTGGTTCGTTATGCTGCTCACTAGCGACAGCCAGCTCTGGTAGCCGTACATCTGCGAGAAGCCGGCGCTCGTGCTCGCCGCCAAGGCCCTGAAGTCTTTGGTGAGACGGGCGAAATTGATGTTTGTCACGGCAAACCTCTTGTTTATATCGGTCTGAATCTCGTCGATCCTGTTGTTTGTCAGTTCGATGTTCTGGTCCAGCTTATTGGTGACGTTGACCATTTTTTCCCTGATGTACAATATGCTGTTCACGTTTTCCTCGACCTTCAGATCCAGCACATCCACCCGCCGAGCCGTCTGGTCCGCAATCACGAGAGCGGCGGTGCTCATGGCCAGGCTGGCGGCCACGGCTCCGGCCAGGATGATCTCGCCGATGAAGCGTTTGCTTCTCTTCTGGACCTTCTCGACCTTCTCAACTATCTCTTCGGGCATCTCGTAAACCCTGGCTTTCCTCTCCTCTATGTTCAGCCGCTCAAAGGCCGCCCGCATGTTGAGGCCGCTGCGCCTGGCGTCGTTGAGTATCGTCTCGGAGTTCTTACACGGCGAGTGTTGGTCGGACAGACACGTCTTGTCTCCGCCGCACACGGTGAGGAAACACGACGGGAGCGCCGACACGTCGTAGTCGATGCAGATGGAATTGAAGTTGATGTAGTCTACGCCGTAGGTGAAGTTGGACATGATGTGGTGCACGCCGTTGGGTATGATGGCCACGCCGCCCAGTTCGTCGCTGATCTGCGGCTCCGAAAACACAACGCTCTCGTCTATCTCCACGTACTGGAGACGATCTATGGTTTCGGAATTCACGTTCTGACAGACGGCGTTGACCGGAGGCAAGTATTCCACCAGCCGGCCGTCCGCGTCCAGCCCGATCAGATATTGGTTTTTTTCCACGGACGCCAGCATGGTGTTCACGTTTACGCCTTGCACCGGCGCGACGGTGGTGGTGGGGAGCCTCTTGGCGGGCACGCCCGGAGTGCATCCCTCCAGCCTGTCCGTCGTCGCCACGTATATGCCTTCGAACGTGGCGCTGGCGAAAAACTCCACGTAGGGCCGGTTCACTATGAAAATGGTGCCGTACACCCCGACCTGCCCTGCGCAGGGCAGGAGCCTGTTGGTGCCGACAAAGTAGTTGACTTTCATGTTTCGGTACAGCTGCGTTTCCCCGCCGGACCGCTTGCTTCGCCCGCCGTTCGTTTTGCTAAAGGCCGCCGGGTCCACGGTCGGGTTCGCCGTCATGAGAGGCAGGACCGTGATGGCTGAGGACAGCATTTCCACGACGGGCAGATTCTCTCGGCCGGTCTTGTAGTCGGTGTCGACGGCCACGAGCGAGATCTTGTTCAACCCGAACGTAGAGGATATGAGGTTGACCTGCTCCAGCAGATAGTCGGGAGTGGTGAAGGTGGTGAGCATTTCTTTGTAAACTATGTTGGTCGGGGTTCTCTCCACGATGTAGTTTGTTCCCGAGCAGCAGTATTGGGCGTCCGTGTTCTGACACTGAAACCCAGAGGACACGATGTCCGCCATGGGCAGCATCTTGGGCGACGGGTTGAGCGGGTTCTTAGACATAATCCGGCCGCTGAGTGACAGACCCACGACTATCAGTTCTTTCGGCACTTTTTTGATGACGTCGGTGATGTAAGAGAAGATCGAGTCCACGTCCGCGCTTGTTCCCATCCACAGCTGGCACCGGGAGGAGTTGTCCGCCCCGTTCGTGAGGCCGAGCCTGTCGGTGGGGATCACGTACCCGGAGACGGAGGGGTTCAACTCTTTGTACTTTATCTGAGCCAGGGTAACCTTGTTGAACGGCAGCTTTATGGTCACGGTGTAGATGTCGTACAGCCCGAGCACCAGCACCACTTTTTTGACCCAGTCCTCGAGCTTGTCTGAGTACGCGTTCAGGTTGGTGAAGTCCAGCATGATGCCGGAGCTGCCCACGGATACGGCGGTCACCGCGACGTATTTGATAATGTCGTCGGCCGAGGAGCGCGTGAAGAGGTCGGCGTCCACTACGGGGACGGTCAGGACGACCGACGGTACGAGGATCCGCAGCTGTTTCAGCATGGCGTTGTCGTAAGCCAGATGGGTGCGATTCAAAATTTGTGGAGGAACGAACACGGCTTGGCACCTCGCAATGCCTTCGGGGACGGTTTTGAAAAACATGTACGTCCCCGTGGTCCGGTACACACCGGCGGAGAGTTCGCACAGCACCATGGGAGGCGGGTGCTTGTCTCCCAGGTTGGTGATGCCGTATTCCTGCACGTCTTTCGTCACCCTGAAGTTGGATTTTCCTCCCGGCTTCGTGGTCCTGGGACCCAGCTGGTCGTAACACATGTCCACGGTTTCGATGTCGCCCGCTCCCAAGTACGTGAGGATGCAGCCGTAGGGAGAGTCCCTCACGGTCAGAGCGTCGGCGCCGCTCACGGCGTAGTTCGTGCCGTATATCGCATACTTGAGAATGCGGTAGGCCGCGCACACCGTCGTGGACCCCGTGCACTCGGCTATGTTCGAACCGTTAAAGAAGAACGCCCTCGGCTCCACTTCTCCGTACAGGCTGATGGAGGGAAAGTTCATGGGGTAATGCTCGTAGGCCTTTTCCTTACAGTTGAACGGCACTGCCGTTGCCACGCAGCTATTCGGAGAGCGCAGAAAGGGACTGATCATGACTAACGGCTGCGTCGTCGACACGACCTGCCACCTGGTCGTAAAAGTGTTCACGCAGTAGTGCGTGCACAACACGGGCAATTTATCCGTGGGCATCTCTACGTAAGCCAGGGCTATATCGTTATCCGTGCCGGCCACGCACTCCCATATGTTTTTCTCGGCGATCAGGAGCGAACAGTCGCCGGTGGGTATCAGGGTTAGATAGGGAGCCTGGTACTTGTACGTCAGATCGGTGAGAAAAGTCCCCTTTACGCTCTGTCTCTTTATCGTCTTGCTCATCAGCAAGTCCCGTGTGAAATTATAATTGTTGCTCAGTTTCGCACGCTGGGGTTCGAGTTTTGTAACTCTACTGCTAAGCGTCTGACTACTGCCGGCGCCGGCTCTGCGATTGTTGACGTTACCATTGTTTGCCCCCACACCAAAACCCCGGCGTGTGTTCGAATCGCCGACCGCGGCGTTCGTAAAAACTAGCAGGCAGGCAGCACAGATGAACAGAATCATGGTCGAACTCAACAGGTCATCGCCACCGTAACTCGACGATAACATTAATGTGCGCATTACACCAACAGATTGTCACGTCGAGTAAAGAGACGTGGCCGACACGATACAATGCGGCAAATGAGAACACATCGACTGTATGGCACAAACACACACCACAGTAAAACTAGCAGGCAGGCAGCACAGATGAACAGAATCATGGTCGAACTCAACAGGTCATCGCCACCGTAACTTGACGATAACATTAATGTGCGCAAAACACCAACAGATTGTCACGTCGAGTAAAGAGACGTGGCCGACACGATACAATGCGGCAAATGAGAACACATCGACTGTATGGCACAAACACACACCACAGTAAAACGTGAGGGTTATAGTTTTTAATTCAATTTCTGTTAAACACAAGTTAAACATTTTCAAACAGATTTTCTTCTATAGCCTCGTGGCCACGTATTGTTTACGCCGCCTAAACAGACAAGTTTTCACCACGACAAACCCCACGTTTATACACAGCATGAATATACCGGAACCAAAGAATATCAGAGTCACGGGTACGGCCGCGAAACCACAGAATCTCAGAGAGTGGGCACCGATGACTATGGCGACGAGTTTTAAGGTGAACCAGTGAGTGGTCTGGCTGAAAAAGAAGAACACTTTGTAGAACTCTAGAATGATGTAAAACACAAGCAGAAACCACAAGTAGTCCACATAGCCCGAGGTGGCGGCCACGGTGCTGGCCTTGATAAAAAACACGGCTCCGGAAAACAGCATGGCGTTCTCGACCACCACCACCATCAGGCCGTCGGCCTTGCTCCCGAAGGTACTGGCCATCACTTGCTCGTCAAAGAGAGAGTACGTCATCTGACGGAAGTCGTTGTTCGCGAGCACCATGGCGCCGACGAGAAACATTGTCCCGGCCGCGGTGGTCATCGAGATGATCACTATGGGTTCAGGAGAGTACAAAAAGTTCATGATCACCAACAGGAACATGCCCAGAAACTGAGCGCTTATGCTGTCGTTCAGTATGTACTTGTAGAAAGACCCGTGGGACTCCCTGTGCTGTTTTTTGCTCCCCTCGAGGATGCGGTCTTCTTCTTTGCCGGCGTCTGGGTCCTCTTCTATCACAACGCTGTCGTCGGGAAGCCAGCGCTGTATCTCGTCGTCGGCACACCCGGTCCCCATCGGGATCATCGCTTTGCCGGCAGCCGGCCAGTTCATGGGAAGGAACATGCACCTGATCGAGTACAGTATGATCAGCCAGGACACGAGGATCTCGCTGACTATCAGACTGTCCACGACCTCGGGAGCCACGTTCGCTGCGGGAGTCTGGTTCACGGGGCACTGAACGACGTGTCTCAGAGAGACCGTCTTCAGTGTGGTCGTAAAGTACGTCTGAAAGCTGTACACGAGGACCAACACCCCGTACGCCGTGAGCCTGAAAATCTGCGTGTCGGCTCCGTGAGAAGCCATCTTGGCCTCAGAGTCGGTGTTGCGAGTGCGAGCGAGAATGAAACTGAAATGTGTAAAATTAATGAATGAATGTAATAAAAAAGTGGAAACAACGGTGTTTTTGTGGTTTACAGTTTATTGGTTTGGTCAGCAGAGCAACATACAATTTTCAATCACACTGGGTTTATAGTTTTTAATTGTCAAATTTGGACCGTTTCTCGCGCTTGTGGTGGCCGGAGTGGTCGCGGCCCCTTTTCTTTTTGTCTCTGTCTCTTTCCCTCTCGACCACTTGCACTCCCTTCGCTTTTTCTGCGGAATCCTCACTCGCGTCCGGAGACCCTTCGGCGCTTGTGGCCTGGTCGGCGTCTGTGTCCAACAGGCCTTGCACGCTCTTCAAATCGAACTCACTCGTGAAGCCCACGGACTGGGCCATGATCTCGTCCGACACCGCATTCATCTGCCCTGCTCGGTTCGAAGAAGAGGACGAGCCCGTTTTCCGGCCGGCGGCCTTTTCGTCGTCGGTGTCCGTGTCGTAGTCGGTGTCCGTGTCGTAGTCGGGAGCCTCCTTCTCGTCGCTGTAGACGCACTCTTCGTCTTCGTTCAACACGATCTTTTGCTCGGCCATGACTTTTCTCAGCTCGTCCCACATCGCCCTGGTCACGTTGGACACGTTGCCGTTGATCGTGCGTACGTTCAGTTTGGTCACCCCGTCTTCCACGTACAGCTCGGGCTTCAGACTCTCAAGTGTGGCTTCGGCGGCCATGGTTTCGGAACGTCTCGGGACTGGGTCGTTTCTCGAACAAGACGTGTGGGTTTTGCTCAGGTGGTCATTGCCCAGGATTAGCACCTTGTAGTCGTCGGTGCCGAAATTCAAATCCAGCCTTGTGTTCCTAGAGGTCACGTTGCCGAAAAAGGCCCTCCAGTAACACTTCACGAAGCAAGGCGCGTGTACGTAATACTGAGGCTTGCTCAGTATGGTTTCGTGGGCTTGGAGGTACGTGCCCTTCTCCACCACCACGGGAACATAAGCCTTTGTCTTGTTGATCCTCTCGTGGTCGAGGTAAGCGGCCACCTCGTCAATCTTTTTTTGGGCTGCTTTCGAAAGACCGGTCTTCTTCAGCAACAAGCTGCGTATGTTTTTTCTGGGATCTATATTCCGGAACATCCTGTCCTTGACGTAGGACCGACTCAGGGACATTTCGCTGGAATGCACCGTGTCCGAGCCGCGGTCCGGGAAACAAAAGTTCATAAAACTGGACATGCCGAAACCCTTTTTCGTCAGAGTCTTGACGGCTTCTTTCATCCCTCCCTGAGGCATCCTGCCTTCTTGGATCAGCCAAGTTATGTGTCCGGCCACCTCTCCCAACAAGAGCTGCCTCAAGGTCATAGCCAGGGACACGCAGCAGAAGGGACACACGCTGTTGTCCAGGAGCACCTCGACCTCGCGCTCGGTCGCGTCGCCGACGGCGTTCTTGTTCTCGGTGCCGACCGACGTGAAGCCGAGATATTTGTTATTATCGGACCACAAGCCAAAGAACCAGAAGTCGGCGCATAGATCCGGGGCGACCGTCCTATCGTAATCGTCGGTCGCGGGTCCGGGTTTCTCCGCAAAATACTTGGCCAAGTCGCTGGCGGTGTTTTTGACCATCATCACCTTGATCATGTCGCCAAACGTTCCTTCTTTTTTACGGTTGGCGGCCGGCTTCCCCTTTTGCAGACGGACCTCGCGCCGATTCCCCTTTTGCAGACGGACCTCGCCGAAGTCATTTCCGAACGTCACCTTGCAGCCGTCTATGTTCATGATGGTGTCGGTGTTCTTCACAAGCAACGCGACAAGCCTGTTCTGCACCAAGCGCAAGGAGCCCGGGTCGACCAGGTTGGGCCCCACCGGCTTGTACCACGTCGAGGCGGGCATGATCATCCTGAAGGCGGTCAGGTAGGCCGTCTGCAAGTGACAAAGAAAAGCGTCGCTCTGCAGCCACGTCTCCGTTTCTTGCACGTGCTGCATACCGTGGCCCACGTCGCCTTCTTTGAACATGGTGGGCCCCTTGGCCCTCCTGGACTTGAAGGACGGATGCAGGTAGTTCCACCACACTCCCTTGCGGGGAGCGTTGTCGACCAACTTCATCATGGTCTGGTGGTTCCATGTCAGCGTGTCGCTGCTCGAGTCGTACTCGGTCGCCGACTCGTAGATCTTTGTCATGCCCCGGAGCACGGGGGCCAACTCGAAGCCCCGAAACAACTTGTACGTGCCGTTTATGCAGGGGAACATGGGCCTGGTGTAGTAGGCGCAGACGTCCGACCTGTGATTGGCCTGGAGGAGGACCGACTTGGCCAGACCGTACAGTGGAGCCAGGACTGACGCCGATACCGCCGTCTTGACCGCACCCACGACGGTGTCGCACAAAAACAGATAGCATATGTGTTGAGGCACGGGTTGATCTTCTTTTGAACAATTGTCCCAGTCGCGCCCCTCGCCCTTAAAGGCGAGTGCCCTGGCCCAGGCAAAGATGCGGCTGGCCAACAGTTTCCAGGCAGCGTCGCTTTCGTCCGAGCCGTCGTTTTCGATATTGTCGTCCTCCACTTCTTCTTCTTCTTCTTCTTCTTCTTCACTGTCTCCCCTCTCATCTTCTTCCTCGTCCTCGCCCTTTTTTTCCGACCGGCTCTTTTTTTTAACGCTCGTTGCGGCTGGGGGCTCCAAGTCGGCCGGCACCGTGAGACTTACCATTTGACAGTCGCCCCACTGCTCACACACCTTGGGTCCATACATCCCAAGCCTTCTCCAGTCGTGAGTCTCGTTGACGAAATATCCCAGATGTTCCGGGTAGATGGTCCACAGAGTGTCCCCGAACACCGGCCAGTAAAAGGCGCAAAAGGGACTGCAGGCAGGAAGAAGCACAGGCAGGAGCTCTCGGGGCACGAGGTGTTTTCGGTTATGAAGAATCAAGGTATCCAGGTTCAGGCCCGGGGGGGTCATGATCCAAAAACCCTTTTCTATTCCGCCTGCATGTACAACATCGGTAGGACTTGCGGCCATTTTATCAGAAACAGCTTTCGGGACACAAACGAGAACTCTTTCAACTGGTTGGCTATTAAGCTGGCCGGCGTCTTCTCGTACAAAAAAGCTGTGGTCCCCAAAATCTTTCACAAGATCTTCTTGAATCAGGAGTGGTTGTGGGTCGACGTGCCGGACAAAGACAAGACTCAGACCGCTCTCAGGCTGTGCCTGCTGAGAGAATACACAACATTTATAACCGAGTCTGGGTGGCAGGACAAGTGGACACTCCCCCAAATGCAACTGTTCGACTCGGCCTTGGCCGGGCGTCCCGTGGCCGAAGTGGAAAGGTGGAACCTGTACGTGCCCAGGATCAAGAAAAAGTCGTATCTGTACAAGCTGCGGCGGGGGTTTCACTACACGAAGCGGCACAGCCAGAAAGAAGCGTGCTACTCGGAAGAGATGGCCACGATCAAAGTGCTGCTGGACAACTTCACGGTCGAGGACCCGCTCTTCGTGCTCGACCACCTGTACCCGTACCCGGACGTCCAGAGCCTGACTCTGGCGATCAGGTCTGGGAAACTGCAGAAAGAAAAGTGCATCACCAAGAGGGCCTCGATGCTGGTCTACGTCACGCTCAACATCTACTTCAACTGGATAAAGGCAAACTACGACCAGTTCGTGATCACGAATCAAGTGCCGGCCTCGTCGGTCCGGGTCCGACACAACGGGGACCTGCGGTGTTCGCACTGCAACAAGTGCCAGACCTTCAGGTCTTCTCTCAAGAAAGGAAACCCGCGTCACAACGGGCCCAAGATGTCCGAGGACATGATGAAGTTCGTGTCCTGCTGCTGCTCGGCCAAGCTGATCTTCGTGCCGTTCACGGTGGGCGACACGAACTACGTGATCTACACTCCCAAAAAGCAGATGTACACCAACTGCATCAGCTGCGGGGAAATAAACTTTTCCGAGGTCAACGTGCAATACGATTACATTAAGAAATGTCGAAAATGTTTGGATGGCACCACCCAAATGTCATATTAAATTAAAGAAAACGATTGTGTCTGTATTTTGTGCGTACTATGGCGAGTCTGGGTTTCATCGGCGCCCTGTTGTGCCTGTGTGGTCTGCCGTGTAACGCAAACGACTTGTACGACTGGTGGCTCTCGCATAACCCCGTCGGGACCGACATACCTTATACGTTTCCACCGTTCTCGGTGCAGCTCTCGGCCGGTACTCCTGCGCCGGGGCCCGATTATAACTGCATATATTATTTGGGATACGAGCAAGCCCACGACGTCCATTTTTGCAACATAGTCAAAGCGTCCATAAGATACGATATGTATATGCTGGTCCAAAAGATACTCAGAGAACGAAAGCTGGCCGCTGCCCGAGCTACCACCATCGCCACCACCACCACCACCACCACCACCCCGGCTCCGATAGCCAAAAAACGGAGGAGGACCGGTCGCAGGAGACGTATCAAGATTCGATACCCCGGGCCAACTCCTAAGCCCTTTTACATCAACGGCCAGTTTGTTGTGCCCGACCTAGACCGTGTCGACTTTTACGATCCAAGACGCAGACGCACTCGAAGGGCAACGAACAACACTTCCACTGACAATTCCACAACTGTAACACCACAAGTTTCCAAGGCTCAGCCTTCTACGACTTTTACTACGACCACGACCACTGCAACTACAGCGGCTGCTCTGTCGACGGCTTCGGTTGCGACCGCGTCGAACACGTCCATGTCGAACACGTCCGTGTCGAACACGACCACGGCAGGATCAGCCAACGTGTCCGCGACGGCGCCATTGAGGTCGACCGTCGCAAATCCGACCGCCGTGACCGTGGAAACCGCTACAACTGGGACCAGGCCCGGGACTGTCACGACCACGGCTTCGACCACTGCAACTACAGCGGCTGCTCTGTCGACGGCTCCGGTTGCGACCGCGTCGAACACGTCCGTGTCGAACACGTCCACGGCAGCATCAGCCAACGTGTCCGCGACGGCGCCATTGAGGTCGACGGTCGCAAATCCGACCGCCGTGACCGTGGCGAAAGACAAGGCCGTGGAAACCGCTACAACTGGGACCAGGCCCGGGACTGTCACAAACACGCATACCCATACAGAGGACCCGTACTCAGACTTATATGGGGGTAACTACCACGATGAAGAGCAATACTCAGAAGATTGGACCGACCGCAAAAGGCAATCCGAATGGACGACCGCACTGCCCGACGGGACGACCGCGTCGCTCGACGGGGCTCAAAATCTGAACGTCATGTACGCGTCCATCATCGAGAAATACTTGCTCAACAACGACACGGGGCCGGCGTCGACGCAAGAGTACAACAGGTTGACAAGAGAGCAGCTGAAGGGGTTCGTCCTGCTGAACCTGATCCGATACAAACCGGACAAAGTGCGCGTCATGCTCCAGAAAGTGGGAGAAATGTTTGCTCCCCACGTGACGAAAAAGGCCCTGCTCAGAGTGTTCGGCCAACCGACCATCGTGGACCTGATCGTGGACATAAACAAGTACCAGGTCTCGATAAACAGACTGCCCAACGACAAGACTCTGCACGACATCATAGACGGGATCCTGGTGTCCATGAACAACCTCGAGAGAATCCCTCTCCCCCCCAACCAGGACGAGCTGACCCGGACCATGTTCAAACAATACAGAACGTCTATACGGCGGAGGCTGCTCAACACCCTGAGCGCTCCGGTCTACACCCCCGTGGACGTGATGATGTACGTGTGGATCGCGGGCGCGTGTTTTCTGGTTATTGTGATCGTGGTCATCGTCACGATCGCGACGACTTACAAGTGCTATTCTCGCCACAAAGGCGTCGGTTATCAAAAACTGAGAGTGCAGGGAGACGGAGAGAGAATCCTGTAGTGGTTTATTGGTCACATTTTATCGTTTCTTTCTTGTGCACATAAAACATTGTGAATCGGTTTACTGTGGTGTGTGATGAGTGTGCGTGATGAATGTGTGTGAAGAAAGAAAAATAAAAACGATAGTAAACTCATATTATCTGTAAAATGGGCTTTTATTGTTTGTTCACATCACTACCTACAACCACAACCAAATTGTCATCGTAACCACCAAGTTTTTCAAAGGTAAAAACACTCGGGATTAGAACTGAACGTTTCAACGTGCGGTTCAAAAAAAGATTCGACATAAGTCTTGGTCCTGTCTCCATCCACAACCTCCACAGCGTAACTGTTTATGCCGTCAGAGCGCTCCACCGTAGTCACAAACCCGTCGGTCACGTACGCCGTCGACCTGCCGCTTGCGACCAAGGTCCGCCATCTGACGACGACCTGCTCGCCTTTGACGAGCACGGTCTTTTCCCTCACAACGCGGGACATGTTTTCGCGTACCCGTCACTTCTTGTCGCAGGCGCTCAGCTTAATGTACGTGTTGACCAAAGTGTTGAAACACTCTACGGCAGACCTGAACACCTTCACGTTTCTGTTGTCGAACACGGGAAAAACCGATCTGTCTCCCTTCACGAGCACTATGGCGTTGTCGGCGGCTTGGTCTGCTGTCGTGTAAGCTTTGGTCATCAGTCCGGCGGTCATGTTTTGTATCACGTGCAATTGCTCTCCGGTGAAGTCTGAGCTGTGCATCCTATGCACGTTAATATCGCCTTCGCCGATGTCGCCGACAATGTCGCCGACAATGTCGCTCTGCCTGAGGAACAGGGCCGCCTCGGCCGCGTTGGGGATGCACTCCAACGCCTTTTTGGAGTCGTCGTTCAGGCAACACACGGCGCACGAAGCTGGGGGTCCGGCGTGCTCGCGACGCACCACGTAGGGTATCACGTCGGTCATGCAGTTAGAAAGTACATTCGGGTTATTTATAAAGGCGTCTATGGGTTCTTTCGTCACGTCAGTGTAAACCAAAGCGTCGCTCTGCACCGCCGTGTACACTGTGGCCGGGGCCAGCTCATCGTTTTCCGCTGGGTTCACCGCCTGGATGTCGTCGTACCCGCTCGGGCCCACCTCGTCCACGCCGCCGCCGACGCAGTCCTCCCCGTCCTCACACATGTACGGGCTGCCGCCGGCGGCGACTTCGTCATCTTCTCGGTTCATCGTGGAAACCAACTCGGGTTTGACCAAAGAGCATATGATTATGCTGCTGAAAGCAGGTGTATTTTCCAGCCGGCACACGTGTATCTCTGTAAATATGGATAAAAACGTGAGCTACTTTACGGTCAACGCAGACTGCTCTTTCTGCTCCCAGCCGCGACAGCCACACGCGATGGAGTCGCAGGTGGAGCCCATGACGGACAATTTCATCAACCTGGCGCCCTGGGCAGAGAGCATGGTCCTTTTCTACATCACGTACTGCGCCTCCATGACCACCAAGGTGTCGATGGACATGATGCGTCTGAACCAGTTTCCCACGTACAAAAACGCATCAACTATTAATCTCAGCGGCGTCATGCACCTGACCAAAGAGGCCATAACGACGCTGATAGTGACCGGATACCGCGTGTGCTGGACCCTACCAACCATCGGCGAGATTCCCAACTTGACCATCGTCAACCCACACGTGCCCGATCCGTCCAAAAAGAGGCCTCACGACTTTGGCGAGGACGAGGGCCAGCCAAACAGACAGAAATGCCGATTGGTCCGTTAGTCAAAGACGGAAAGCTCCGGCTGCACTCGAAAAACGTCCTGGACCTTAAGTCGAACGCGCTGCAGCGGTCCTCGCGCCGCGTCCTGTACGACAGGTCTCCCGACCACGTGAGCGTGTACTGCGCCGAATGCTACGGCACGACCGAGGACGAGTACGCGTCCTTCGACCCGCGCGAGCAGGGCAGCGGCCGAGACCACTTCATCGTGGGCATGGCCGCCAAGTGCGGCGACGTGTCCGTCACCAAGACCAAACACACTCCCCTGGACGCGAAATTCTACTCCAGGCTGCAGCAATACAGCCTCCCCGTGAAGTCGATTGTGGGCCTCACGCAGCCCAAGCCGGGCTTGGCCAAATTCAACCACTGCGACGACTACGTCCTGGGCGAAGTGATGTGCTACTGGCACGTGCACACGCAGGCCAACGCCTTCCTGTGCGCTTGCATATCGGTGAACGACACCGTGTACGCCAAAACCGTAATGCAGCAGTACAAGAAAAACAAGAAAATGAGCACGGCTCTGAGCCTGGGCTCCGTGGGAGACCACGTGAACTACGCCACGATCGAAGAGTGCAGCCTGGTGACGGTGCCCATGCGGGCCGAGTGTTTTTGTACAATATTAAACGGTGCGGACGCCGCCCTGGACGAAATGCACAACTTGGGCTTCTCGGTGAACAAGAACCAGAAACTGCTGGCCTCCCTCGCGACCGAGAGCGAAGACTTCACGGCCGAGGAGGTCTCCGAAGAATCCGTGCAGGCCCTCAAGCAGGTCATAGACGCCCTCAACGGGCAACTGGCCGTCCTGTCCGAACGGGAGAGCCTGTGCGGGACGTACGTGTTGGAGGGGGCCCGTCAGTTCACCGAGCGGACCGGAGTCAAAACGAAATTATTAACTTGTGAACCCGAAAACGCACAAGAATCGTCGGCCGGCAACATGGACGCTTCCGCCGGCGTTCAGCCGATGACGCAGCAACAGCACCAGCCGGCTCCGGGACCCCAGTACATACCGGTGACCCCGGCCCAGACGGTGGCGGCCGCTCCTCACTATCAGCCTCATCCTCCGTCACATGTCCAGCCCCAGTACTACTTGGTTCCGTTTGACCAACAGCAGCAGCACGTCGTCAAGCAGCCCTACCCGCAACCCTACCTGCAATCCTACCATCTCCAGCCTCAGCCTTCGGTGACCGACGTGCCCATGGCGCTCAAAGCCAGCATCATAAAAGCTCACGAGGACGAACTGAAAGCCACGCAAGACAGACTTGACATGATGGTGGAAACCGTTTTCAACAAGGTGACCGAGCGGCAGCAGCGAAACCTGAAAAGAGCCAGATCGGACGCGGACGCGGAGACGGCCGTCTCGTCGCCTCCGCCGACCAAACAAAAATGCAAGTTCGACGACCTGCCTGCCTCCATGATGGAACAGCCATTCTCCGGGGGTTCCGCACAAACGTCGTCTTCCGGCACCGGCAAACAGACGGCGCCCCAGCAGCAATCCGAGTACAACCCCACCGACCTGAGAGAAGCCATAAATTCAATGAACGTCCTGATCAACCTCTTCAAGCAGCAACAGCAACAGCAGCCCCAGCTTCAACCTCCACAACAGACCCAGCCCCAACAGCCCCAGCAAGTAGAAACGGCCAAAGAAAACGGAAAAGCGCCAGCGGCCCAACGTTCGAAAAACCAACCCGCAAGCGCGTCGACCCTACAGGCTAGCTGTTTCTCAGACGAACCTGTAAACACCAGCCCTGTAGACCCCAAGGAAAAGATGAGACAGGACCTGATGGACTGTGTCGTTCAACAAAATGAAACTGAATAAAAAACTGTGTGTGCGTTTGCAATGTAATGATGTGATGTGAAATAAAGAACCAAAACCGGGTACAAACACGTTTATTGTGGTTTATGTTCAGAAAAAAAACAGTTTCATTTACTGTTCATTTTAACATACACGTACAGATCCAAGCCGGTTATCATGTTCACCACGGCTCTGTACAACTTCAACATACGTAAGAGCGCGTCGTCCACCTCCATGCACACGCCGTTTTTCAGTTGCTGAGGTTTCAGCGTTTCAAAGGACCACTGTTCGACGGGGCCTCGCGCCGCTGTGGTCCTGCTCCTGGCCTTGGTCAGGTACACGTGTTTGGCCATGTCTCTCAGCGGGGTCCACCGGTTGCCTTCGTTCTGTATTTGCCCCAACGACAAGGTCTTGACGATCACGGCGTTGGGAGGGCGTCCTTCGGCCGGTATAAAAGCGCACGTCTCAGCCATGTTCAGAAACACATCCACGGCCTGCTTGGTGTAGTTCTTCTGCAGGTGGTTGGACAACATTTCGACCATCCCGTTCTTGTACGTGACCAACAGCTCGTCCCTCAGGGCCAGCACGTGCTCTTTCCAAAAGGCCTGGTCGTCGTGGTAGTAGAAGGCGTATGCCGAGGCGGTCTGAAAGTAGTTCTTGGCCGCCATGCTGCAGATAACAGACTATCCTAAGTTTGTGCAGTACCTGACGAGCGATGTAAATATATGTGATAAAAACTTACTTTTGGCCCTGTGTGTGCACAACAAATTAGTGCTGCGGGACACCGTGTGGAGCCCCGGGCACGGGGCCTACGTGCCGTTCGACGCCGCCGCGCACGGCCGGTTCCTCGCCTACCGCGAGGGCTCAGCGCACCACGTGGACTCACGGAAGCTGTACGGGGCCTTCTGCGTCATGTGCTACCTGCTCGAGCAAGAGACGGCCGTGCACTTGGCGCTGCAAAAGATACTGGACGGCAGCGTCCAGTATCCGGGGCTGTGCGACCGCAGCGTGGTCCTGCTCACCGACAACCTGACGTTTAAGCCTCCTGCCATGTACTACCAGCTACTGCTGGACCCGTACACCCATCAGTCGGTAAAGGTGGGGTTAGAGCTGCTTTGGGCGTGGTTGAAGGTTTTATACATGGGAAATTATCACACGTTGATCATTAACGTCAACTACCACATGAACAGGCCCTTGAACGAGATAACCCACAAAGACCTGAGAGATCGACTCAACCGGGGCGGTTGCGGGGCGCGAGACAGGCTAGAGTGGTACGTGATCAAATATGTCACACAGCCCAAAGAGTGGTTCCTGTTGCATGAAAACACTAGGTGGGTTTTCCAAACCCCCGACGTGGACCGGTAATTACATAACCAGAATCACAGACAAAGTCATGTTGCACACGATCCACGTGAACACCGTGAGCAACACAAAATACAAAGCCACTTGGTACTACAGGGGTA
The DNA here is from genome assembly GCF_963921795.1 of Nannobrachium achirus. Taxonomy (NCBI): domain Eukaryota; kingdom Metazoa; phylum Chordata; class Actinopteri; order Myctophiformes; family Myctophidae; genus Nannobrachium; species Nannobrachium achirus. The sequence continues at coordinate 29,708,663 of NC_137816.1, read as the reverse complement.
AGCACCTGAAAAAGACCATGTCCGGCACGAGCAAGACGTCCAACAAGGCCAGGCTGCGCTTCGTGTGCGACAAGAAGAAAATCAACAACATACACGGCATGAAGGCCACCCGCATCGAGTTCACCAGCCACCAGCACAGGTCGGCCAACTACACAACAAACATAAAGCCCGGCCTGCAGGGCTACATGAAAAACCTGTTCAACCTGTCCATCATGGCCCAGGGAGAGGTCATACACTACGAAAAGCCCCACGACATCAACAACGTCAACTACACCAGTCACATCTACGGAGTGGCCAACCCGTACACGTTCCTGTTTAAGACCACCGGCGTCGAGAACGCCGACACGTACGCGCCCCTGTTCTTCTCCTCGGTGAACGTGGTCCACGAGAAGCACAGGCAGCAGATTTTTTCATCCATGACGGTGAACTCGCAGAGGCTGAACAAAAACATGGACGCGCTGCAGGACGCCCTGTCCCCCATCTGCTCCGACGACAACATGGAAGTGCACGTGCTGTTCAACCGCATATGCTGCATACTGGGCGAGAGGAAGGAAGCCTTCCTGACCACGGGCGAAAAGATCGCGTTGATCATGCTCACCGAGGAGTTCTACATGGACAACGGAATAGCGCACAGGGACGACGGGTCCCACTGGCTCGCGTACGAGCAGCACATAATGTGCAAGTTCTTCAACTACGAGTCTCAGTTCACCATGGACGAGAACAAGATGCTGGGCCAGTACGAGCTGAAAAACCCAGAGTTTCTGCACATAGCTCCGAACCTGTGCTCCCACAGGGGGGCGCGCGGCGGCCCCACGGGCCAAGCCATCGTGACGAACCACGTAAAGTACTTATACGCAACGGGCAAGTACAAGTCTCTGTGCGAGCTGTCCGAATACCTTTACATTTACGCAAAGGAGCAGTCCGTGGACATCAGAAACGACATCGCGTCGCTGCTGTCTTCTCACGAGGCACGGGAGCATGGCAGGTTCTCGCGCGGGTATAGACACAGCCTACGAAAGTATATTAAGAAACAGAGACAGAGCAAAGGATTTGCTTTCTGCTATAGAGAGTCGTAACGCGCAGCTGACAAAGCTGCGCAACAACGTGGACACCGCGGCGGCCCGGCACAGAAAGCTCCTGGGCCAGCTCGCCGCAGTGTCCAACGACGACACGTACGTACCGGCGGAGAGGAGGTACCGGCCGGACCAGGAGCAACGGGCTTCGTCCTGGACCAAGCCGGGGCTTTTTACCGACTTTGTGACTGTGTACGGCTCCCCGCAGGACACGAAACCCTTCGGCCTTCTGTGCCCCGCAACCTCAGAGGGCCGGCCGTCGGAAGACGGCGCCGTGAAGTTGGGGCTGCCGGAATGGTTCCGTGTCCCGCGCTGGGCCAAGGGCGACACTCTGGCCTACTTCGATGCTCTGAAAGCGGGGACGTCGAACACGTACGGACGGATGTGTGGCGAGAAAATGTGCCTGACGGCCCCGCCGCCGGCGGGCGTGAAATCCCTAAAAGCACCTCTCTCCGACAAAGACAAAGACAGGGGAAAAGACTTTGAATCAAGCGATTTATTCGAGATTGTCACAGATAGCATGGATGCTGTGTGGATACTGCCGTTCGACAACATGAACACATACTCTTCGGTGTTGGAACAACTGTCCACGGCCTTCCTGGAAATCATCAAGACGCTGTCCGATTAGGCCGACTCCGTGGCAACCCCGGCGCCGTCCTCCGCAATCCCGGGAGCCGATACGTAGGGATCCTCCGGCATGTATTCCGTGACGATGGCGAGCGACTCCTGCAGTACGTTCCATCTGTGGTTTTTGTCGTACATCAGGTCCAAGCCCTTTGCCGAGACAAAAGTGCTGTTCGAAGACGCCGACAGTGAACCCTCGCTTACCACTCTGTTTTGTTGTAAAAATAAACCCAACGTTTCTTTATCGTACATGGTCACTGTGATGTTTCTGTCCTCTGTCTCCGAATAACACGTGTACACGACCTCTTTCTTGCCGCCGTGCGAGTATAAAACGTACGTGGTGTTTTGCACTTTGGCAAACATGGCGCACAGAGACAGCCACGACTCGGGTAGCCGTAGGCCCAACGAGGTCAGCGTGCCGCGGATAGTCTGTTTGGTGTTCAGCAGCGTCATGGTCGACACGTTGTGCTCGTAGAGTTTTCGCTCTAACACCTGCGTCCGCAGCCTCATCTCGGTCAGACCCTGTCTCACGTCGTAAGTGGTCTCGTACACGGTCCTCTTGTCCCAGTCGACGACCAGGAACTTCTTGGCGTGGAAATTGTCGCCGCACGGGTACACGGTCATGTAGCCCGTCGTGTACGTCACGACGTACGTTGTCTGTTTAGTCAGAGCCATCAGAAAAAACAACACGCAGGGACACTCGAAGCATTTCGCACGCTGGTACTCGAGGTAGACGGCGGTCTCCAGGGTTTGTTCGAAGTCGATCCAAGAAACCACGTTCACGATCACGGGCCTTTTACCCAGGTTGTCCACGTAGAACGAAGGCAGGTCGTCGTTGCGCGATCGCGTGAGGTTTCCCGGTACGGATCTCGCACTCGGGAGCAACCCGCGCCGTCCGCAAGATCGGCGACGGGGTCCGGGATCGGAACAGCGAGGGTGGGGATCCGTGGAGTACGACGGGGTGCGTCCCGTGCGGCGGACGGGCAACGCGGAGTCGCTCTCCGACAGCATGTCTTGCGAGGCTGTTTGTGACACCGAAGCCACAGACGGCGGCGAGGCCGAGTGCTGCGAGGCCGAGCGGCTCCGCTGCTGTTGCCGCTGAGTGTTTGAGGGCTCGAAAAACGACTCCCCTATTTTCTCCAGGAACAACGGCGCCGGAGCGTCGCGCGCCGGCGTCGAACACAGCTGCTGGCCCGCCCCCACGAACGTGGTCCCAACGTGGTCCCATTCGAGATCGTCTGCCGTGTGCGGTCTGGTCGACAATCGAGCACTCCGAGACAGCGTCCGCCCGTTGGACCCCGTCGAGGAAAGCGGCGAAGGGCGCGGTAAGGAGAGGTCGGGCACCCCGTCCGGCGGCGACGGCGGTTGTGTCGGAGACCGTCGCTCCCGTTCGTCGGGCAGCCTCAGTCTGGCAACCAGCGCGTTCACGTAGGCGTCGGGCAGCTCATCGGGCCCGACCATGCCCTGTTCTTTCAGAACGCCAACAATCACCCTGCCCACAGCTCTCTCCGCGTCCTCGTCTCGGGTCAGTTGAAATATCTTCTGGTGAGCGGCGGCCTCGGCGGTGGCTTTCTCGACGAACTCTTTCTGTGCGGCCGCTATCTGGCGCGGCGGGGTCTGCGACCATTCGTGTTTTCGGTGCATGACCGACCACTGTTGGATTGCGTTCAACGTGTCCTGTTGCTGCTTACAGCGACGCAGGATGGCGCACAGACCGGTCTCGAAGTCGTTGAGGCACTCGGGGACGGTCTCGCGCGTTTGCTCTTGCTCGGCGGTCAGCCTGTTTTGAAAGTAGTCCTTGATTTCGTCCCGTTGGGCTAGGGCGTCCTTCAGCGCTTCGGCCGCCGCTTCCTTGAGCAGCTTCTCGTCCCGAATCGTGTTTTTTAGGTTCGCCATCCGAATGGCCGTGCTCTCGTGCTCTCTCACGTACTCGTCGTTACTCGCCGCCAGGCTCGCTTTCGCGCCCCTTTCTTGCGTCAACTCGGCGACAAGGTCCAAGCTCTTCCGTTCAAGCTCTGCCGTCAGCGTCTTCTGTTCCTCCAACTGCCGTTCGAGCACTTTCGTCAGCATCTTCCCTTCCTCCAACCGCTGTTTGAGCTCGTCAAGGCAAACTGTCAGCCGGCCCGTCTCGGCACGGAGCCTGCCGTTCTCGGACTCAAGCGTCGTCTTGTCGGATTCTAAGCTCGCTGCCGCGGCCGCCCGTGCTGCGGTTTCGTTTATTATGGTCTCCGCGTGTAGTTGCGTGGTGTGCACAAAAGACGTCAGTATCCGCTCCGCGTCGGCCATGGTCTTGCAGTTGCAAAACTCTCCGACGAGAAGTTCGTACTCTCGCACCATCGTCTGATCCCACGCGTTGGACCGGAGGAAACTGACCAGTTGTTGCCCGATGCCGTCGATGAACCGCTGGTCCCCGTCTATGAGTTTATTTTTTTCCTCCTCGCAATCCGTGTCGATCTTTAAGCCCATGGCTTCTCCCACCCGTAACCAGTCCTTTATGGTGGTGGTGGCGTTGGAAAAGCGTACGAAGAAGTCTATTAGTTTTTCGTACACCACGTTATAGTGGGGTATTCTCTCTATCTCGACTATCATGGCGTTGGCCAGCGCGCTGTTGTAGCTACACGCCTTCAGGGCTTTCACCCTCTCCGCCAGGGTGATCTTGGTGACGGCCCCGGCCATGTCGTTCAAAATCAATGTCCATTCGGCCACCGACGTGCCGTCCCGCACCATCGAGCGGTCCGTCCACGGAGACCTGAAGGCGCTCACGGCCAACAGCATGGCCTGTTCCGACTTGTTGGCCGGCTTCAGCTCCTGCAGATTCTTGGTCATGAGGGCTCGCTCTCCGCCCGCCCTGTCGCGACACTCGGTCAGGACCATGGCCATCAGGGTCGCGGCCCCATTCAAGTGAACGATGGGGTCCGTCACCTTCTCCTGCTCCTCCACCTTGCTCGCGTACAAGCCTCCCACCATGGACTTTACGGCTTCGTCTCCTAAGAACTCATTCGTGGCGGTGTGGAATTGGCCGAGCAGCCCCAAGAGCTGTAAAAAATCAGCGTGCGTGGCAAGGTTGGTGCCCAACCGCTGGTTTGCGAGCGTGACGGTGTCGTCCTCTCCGTAAAAGTGCTTTTCCACGCACTGGGTTATGTTTTCCATGACCAACATCACGCCGACGCTGAAACGTTTGATCATGTCCAATTGTTTGCTCGTGTTCTGCACGCTTTCTATGGCGGTGATCATCAGCAGAAAGATGCTGTTGTATCTCTTTGCGATGTCCACCAAGCCGGCTTTCAGTTTGTGCGCTACGGTGACGCTTCTGGACTCGCAGGCCTTCAGGTTATTTTGTAAGGTAACATACGCGGTCTCCATTTCTGACGCCCTCTCGCAGCTCGTGCGCCACGTGGGTTATGTACGGCAGAGTAACGGGTCCGAGACCCGGCGCGTCCACGCGGAAGCACACCCGGCCGGTCCGGAGGACGACGTAGACCTCCAAGGCGGCGTACGTCCGCCGGTAGACGTCGCAGTCGTCCGGGCCCGCCGTCGCTGGCGAAGCGAACCGGTTCAGAATCTGCAACATCCACGCAGGGCAGCGCACCTTCTCCTCCAGCTGCACGTCGGCCAGCGTGGTGGTTTTCACAAAGTTCTCCTTGCCGTCGTAAGCGTACAGCGTGTGCAGGCCGGCTTCTTCATTAATGGTTTCGTATGTACGCCCGGCGCCCAGCAGCTCTTTTGCCGCCAGCAGCTCCGGAGGCGACGCGTCCGCGGACCAGTGTCTCTCAAACACGGCGACCCTGTCCCGCAGCCGTTCGAACTCGACGTCGGTGCGACACAGAGCGTTTAGCGCCCGGGCCCTGATCAGCTCCTGGTTGTCTGCGGCGGACACGCACACGTCTTCAAGCATGGCGTTCGCCTTGTGAATCGTCGTGTAGTTATCCGTCGCGCCGTGGGTCCACTGGCTCTGGCTGCATTCGAGCACCGTGCACAGCACGACGTCCGGGTCCGTGATCGCACGCACCTCGCCTCCGTCGCTCAGTTCGTCGGTGGCCGTCACGACTCCGAACAGGTTGTCCTCGGTCACGAGCAGCAGCCCGCTGGTGAAAGACAGGCACCCGTTGCACCGATATTCAACGACTCTATTAACTGGGATATCTCGGCGCGTGACGCTTATCCGGCTCCTCAGTTCGCCGGTGGGCTTGGCGTAGAACATCGCTATTCCCACCGCCCGGTACCGCGTCCCCTCGAAGCCCAACTTGATGGAAAACATGTCTCTGGGAGCGCGGGGCTCATACGCGCGGGGGATCCTCGGACAGTCCCACTCGCAGAGAGAGGGAGCGCACTCGGAGACGATCGAGGCGCTGAAGGCCGACCTGAAAGTGCAGTCTGTGAACCTCTTGAAGAAAACCGAAGAGCTGCAGATGGCCCTGTTCAAGTTAGAGACCCTGGAGAAGAGATGCACGGAGTTGGAAAACGCGACCAGACCGAACGTGTTAATGACCAAGTTAAAGCAGCAGGAGAGGACCATAGCAAGCCTGGAGAGAAACCTCGTGGAGGCCAGGCGCAAGCGGGCCCGGCCTGCGGTCGCGGGACTCGTCCCGGCCCCGGCGCGGTGCACCGACGAGAGCCTGGGCAAGAGGTACCTGTCCGTGGCCCAGGCGTACAACTACAGCACGAACATGACTCCGGCAATGCTGATGGACGCGCTGTACAGACGCAAGTTTGTGACTCAGAACACAAAGTTCACGCCGCCGAGCTTCATAGGCACGTTCACGCTGTGCCTGCACAGGATACGTACCGAGAACCGAGCGTGGTACGAAAGGTACTACCCCGACTGCGAAGACACCGAAGCCGCGTGCTGGAAGATGTTCGAGCTGAACACTCACGAGATGATGTTGAGCTACATGTACTACCACACCATCAGAGACACGATGGTGAGCAAGAGCAACGTGACCACGGTCCAGATGGAACTGGTGACGCAGAGCCTCGGGACCGGCGGCAAGGGGTTCGTGTCGGCCACCGAGGCGGCTCACCCGGTGTGGGCGCAGCACAGGCAGCAGGCTTTGGAGACTTACGAAAAGACCAAACGCCAGCAGCTCATGTGGGAGCCCTCTCCGTCGAGCGCGCGGGCGGCCCAGACGACGGGCCCGACGACGACGGCCGACCCCGCCGGCGATGTCTCCGGCCCGCGGTACATGGGCTACCAGATAGGCGAACTGCTGCCCGAGTTCGCGAGTGCTCCCGCAAAGGAAAAACAACCCAAGAACCCCTCCTCGTCCTTCATGAACCCATTGGATAAAATAGATCCACTGGTCTCCAGTCTCTTGTCTCAAATGACATAACGGGACAATGGAGCCCATGGGCTGCGCCTTGCAGAACGCTTGGACGTCTCACGCGGTCGAGTGTTTCTTCAGGCGGCACGAGAAAACAACCATCATGCTGACGGGCGACGCCGGCTCGGGGAAATCCAAATGTTTCGTAGACGTGCACAGGGCGTTCGAGGACCTCGGGGTGAGGGTGGCCGGCACGGCCACCACCAACACGGCCGTGTCCTTCTCGCCCGTGTGCACAGAGACGTACTTTAGATGTTTCGGGTTCACGCACGAAACCATAGGCACCAAAAACAGACGGGAGTTCACCCGGGCCTATTACGAAAAGTGGAGTTTGGCCATAAACGCCGTCGGCAAGCTGACGCTCAACGCGGTGGCGCTGCACAACACCCTGAGGCGGTTCACGTGTAGTTACACGTGCGACAAGTTCGAGCCGCGGTGCGTGCGTTGCCTGAGGTCTTTTGGCGACTACGTCAGGAGCCTGCCCCTGCGCACGCCGGCCTTCGTCTGGTGTCCCGTGGTCCTGATCGACGAGTACGGGATCATGAGCTCGGACGACGTCTGGAAGATACGGTACGCCACGAACGTGTTTTTCAGAGGGACGTGGGGGCCCCTGGTGATTTTGGCCGGCAGCGTGTCCCAGCTCTCGGGGGTGGGTGGAGGCCACGTGCCGGCCAGGCCCCTGTACAAGGACGTGGATTTCAAAAACTCGGTGCTGCACGTGCAGCCCATGCTGATCAACTTCAGGCAGCAGCGGGACCCCGAGTTCGGAGAGTCCCTCTCGTTGATGCAGTACAACAAGATATCCCTGCAGTCGGCCAAACTGTTCAAGTCGAGGACCGTCGTCGCCGAGTCCGAATGCATGGACCCGACGTACGACGCGTCCGCCGTGAGAGTGTTCAACAGCAACGACCTGAGGGACACGTACATAGAGAACTGCGCCTTGGCTCGGAAGAAGCAGAAGAAATCCGGCTCTGTCACTTACGCCAGCCCCGTCCGTGTGACCAACGGGCCCGGCAAGAAGATCAGCAAGGAGATTTTCCTGTCCCATCTGAAGAGCAGATTTCCCAAACTCTTTCGCGACAACAGGAGACTGAAGCAGACCGTGCAGACGTGCGCCCGGTCTCGTCTGTTCTACCAGGGCGTGAAGGTGTGGGTCGTTCCCGACTTTGGCGGCTTCCGCGGCGGCGACAGCTGCGTGCAAGGCAAGGTGGTTTCGGTCGACCCGGCCAACGACACGGTCGACGTGAAGCTGCACACCGGCTCCTTGATAACCTTCGGGCTGTGCAGATACAGATACGGGAACTGGGTGGTGGAGACCATTCCCCTCAGCCCGTGCCTGGCGTTCAACACGTACGAAATCCAAGGGCTCACCATACAGGGAAAAGTGATATACTCGCCGCCCCGCGGGTATAAAAGGTCTCAGCTCAAGCCGTCGGCCTACGTGGCCTGCAGCCGATGCACCGACAGAAACTCCCTGTTTATCACCGGGCAGGACGACGTGACAAAACCCGCTTACCCCAGCTTTGTGGACACGATCGGCAACGTGGACTTTTACGAAGACGACCTTGTGAGGTACAAAGAGTCTTTCGAACAGGGATATGGCGTCGAAGTCGAAACCGCGACAGCCGCCCCTGGTCCCTAGGAAAGATTGGCACAAGCTGCAGCTGGAGCAACTCATGTGCCTGCGAGACGACTGCACCCTCTCTTTGCAGACCGAGGCGACTCCATTCTGTAGAAAATACGTAAACGTGGTCTCTCAACTGAACCCTCCCGTGGCCACGGCAAACTGCTCCATAGACACCTACGTACTGTGGTGGTGTAACTGGTACGTGTCCACGTGCGGCCCGCCGATTGAGGAGTCCCTGTACAGCCTGTACGTGTCTCTGGATTCGACAGATAACATGAAACCGTTGTTCGTTACGGCCCTCACCGTTCTCACGTGCAACAAAGCTAGAAACAGATGTTGTCTGCCGACGGACATACTGACGGCACAGACGAAGCTGCGTGCATTTCCCCTCACTGTTGGCGGACACCATTGGCTCTTTGAAGAAAGATGAGACTGACAGGAAAATATGATGTGATTGTGTGTGACCGTGAGATATAATAAAAAGACAACAATAAATTGAATTAAGTTTTCATTTATTTTTCACTCATTACATCAACGTTAGTCACGGCGCCGTCAGTTGTAAGCCATGGGCTTACCGTGATTTTGCCTTCTCTGGGCAAACGGGGCCCTTTTGTTCTCTAAAGAAAATCTCCACAGAAGAAAGTTTGTGTCTTTCATTTTATTATTTTTAACATAGTGGTCTCAATTATTGGATGGGCATTCAAAGTTTTACATCAAACCCAAGTCGGGTCCAGAACACACAAAATTGACATCACGATTGAACCTGAAACGGGTCCTTTGCACCTAGATATAACAATATATTACGGTTATATGGTATAATGTAGCGGTATAGTGAAATAAAAAGAGAATGAATGAATGAGTTTTATTTTTACTCAGATTGTCACTGTCCGTGTATCTCTCTCTCTTTTTTCACAAAGTCATGTCGTCGTCTGCGTCCTCCTCGTCGTCCGCGGGCGTCGTTTTCTCCTCGCGGTTCTGCTCTGCGCCGTCAAACTGTCCCGAGCAACGCGGGCAGGCGCATACTTTAGGCGGAGCGCAGACGCAGAGCCACGTCTGCTGCCGTCGTGAAGCGTGTCGGCGCCGACAGTCGAGGCACGCGGCGCAAAAGCAGCCTTCTTGCCCCTTTGGTTGACGTGTGGACGCCTCTCGGTGCAGGACCAGATCGGTGTGGGCCCTATCTCGGACTTCGGCCCTTAGCGTGGATTCGATGGCTTCGCGAAGGTCTTCGTCGTCCGACGTGACGTTCTGCCAACCCTCGCCGTCGTAAGAGTACATGCACGAAGTCACGGACCCGTCGTCAGGGTCGAAGTCGGCTACGACTTGCACACGACAGAGCCCTTCGGGTGCGTGCTGGGTAATCACGGCGTTGTTGTTTTCCATGGTCTCTGTGCCGCGTGTGTTTATTGGTGATTTGATGCACGAGTGTATATATATATATATATATATATATGTATGCGTTACGTGCCAGCTCCCTAAACCAAATGGGAAGGGCTAGAGCGGTGAACCTCCCGAAACTCCCGGCGTCGGGTGGTTTTCGCTCGGCTCCGGCTCGCTTGAGTCAAGACAGTCGGCCGATCTTGTTGATGCACAGCCACAGCACGCCGAAGATGTTGACAAGCATCAGCATCAGCATGAGTAAAACCCACAGCTCCGTAAAGCACTTTCCGAAGTGAGCGCACAGCTCCCCTGTCATCATTGAAGCCGTGCGTAGGCTGTATTTGTGTTTGTCCAGGTCATCCATGCTAGCTTACACCACCGTACGGTTACGGTAGCCGCGATCAGAGCGGGGATGGACAACAGGACGGCGGCCCAAATCTCCAGCTGCAGGAACACGTCGTCCGAGCTGTATCTGGTGGCGTGCAGCACGTTCACGTAAGTGAGGTGAATCGTGTTGTACACTATGAGGACGTGTGCGAAAAACCTCAGGTTCGTGTTCGTCACTTTGGGCACGTTGAAGATGCTCTCTATGTATATTTTCGCGCCCGCTTTGGGACCGAAGGGCGACTGCTGCTGGTGCCGGTCCGACACTGCGGGCGCCTGCAGCGCGCCGACCAGCTGCTTGGCCTCTTCCACGAGGATGGCGTACGCCTCGGTGCGCGCCTCTATGATGTAACCTATGGTCAGATCAGCTATGTTCAGGGTGAGGAAACATGCCACGATGACCAGATACAGAGCCAGCCACACGTTTCCGCCTTCCCAAGCGCACGGCGTCCAGGTAGGCGTGACGAACACGAACCCGGCAAAGAGTAGAATGTCTATAATCAAAATGAAAAGAAAATGCAGCTTCCACCAAATCTCTTTTTCACAAAAAGTCATCTGGGCTCCGTGGATCCCGTTCGGACGAGGCGGCCGAGAACGGGGTGGCCGTGCGGCATCAGATGGTGGCCAGCGATTGGAAAAAAGCTCCACAGGCGCCTTCCACGAGAACGATCATGTAAGACAGCTTGTTGAGCACCAACAGCCAGAACGCTATGTGGTGATTTTGAGCCGCGTGCCGCGCGTCCGCAAAGTCGGCCGCGCTCGAAGGGGTGATGTTGCCGAGAAAGGAGGAAAGGGCCGCGGAGCCGTTTGAGTTCAGGGCTCCCGGGCACGGCGGTCGCTCTCGCGACGGTGCGTCCAATGTGAACGTGAGAGCCACGGCCACGACGATGAGCGCTCCGTGCAAGCACCTGACCGGTCTGGCCACGCGGTTGACGGAAGCGAGCCCCAGACCCGTTAGTAATACCAAACAGTTGAAGAGCATGCAGAATCTGCTGAACCAACCGACGCACCAGGTCAGGTTGCTGATTGAACACACGACGTCGCAGAAGCTCACGGCGCTGATGAAAAAGCCCATGACGGTGGCATGCACGTAGAAGAGACACAGTTTGGCAAAGGCTACCTTCTCTGCGATAAGTTGTATTTTCTGTACCGTCTTAGACAGATAGAAAGTATCCAACGTGCTCAGGGACAGTATTTTCTGAGCGGCCATGCTGTTCCATCTTGTGACACAGACGCTGCGGGTCGGCGTGGACGAGGGGTCTTCGAAGTAGTGAGGGGGGTATTTGGCCCGTCTCGAACGCAGCTTGGTTCCCTGACTGCCCCGTCTTCTTTTCTCTCGCGGCCAGCCGGCGGTCTCGTCCGCCACGGAGCACTGGGAAGACGGTGCCGGCGTTTGGAACGTCGCTTGATTTTGCTGGTGATAGTCTGGCTCGTAGGAGAAGGCAAGGCTGGAGACGTCGGGTCCGCGGTCCGTGATGTTGTAGTAGTGGTTTTCCACGCCGGCGGATGCGGAGGTGCCGGTGGTGGCGCTGGTGTTGATGCTGTCCGCGGGTTCTTCCGATACCGCATCATCTCGAAAAAAATAGCCGAAGGGGGAACTGTTGGCGACACTGCTGCTGTTGGCCTCGGGCTCTTCTGACACCGCATCGTCTTGAAATTGACTAAAGGGGTAACTGTTTGAATAGCAGGGGATTTCGCAGGTCGTGTAGCTGTGTGTGGGGTAGTCTTCCAGCTCGACGTCGTGGAACGAAGGAGTGAGCTCGGGGGGCAACCTGAAGCTGAGCACGGACTCGTCAACGGGTCCGTCGAGCTCGAGCATGGCCGGGTCAGGAAAAGTCTTATTTTTTTTAAGTCCCCTGTCTCGTCTTTACGCACGTAACACTTCGGCCACGGTCCTCACGTTGGAGTAGTGCGTCCCCAGGATCTCGTTGGCTTCGACCCCAACGAGGAGCTCTTTGTATATGTTCTGAAATGTGTGGTGCTTGCCAGACACGTTGTGGTTCCAGCCGTCTCTGCAAAATTCCACGGTGTCGTCGGACAGCCTAATGCCTATTTTCATGTAAGCCAGGGGCACCGGGGTTTTCGCGTTGTTGAACTGAGCGAACAGGCACTGCCAGTTGGACGCGTATGTCAGCCGCAAGAGTACCCCGGGAGTGTTCCTCAGCACGTTGGGCCGGTCCGTGGACGCGGCCGCCACCAGATAAAGATACTGTCCCGTCAGGCCGCCCTTGGGCCCCAGATACCTGGGGTTGTTGACGGCGTGCGGGTACACCGTCGTCTTTTTGCCGTAGTACCCGACGGAGTGGTCCACGACGCAGTGGGGCCGCAAGACCTGAGCGGCTTTGTCCGGCGTGTCGATGGCCGAGTGCAGAATGGCCCAGTACCTGACTTTGTTTATGCCGTCGCTGCTGTTGGAAGAGTCCTTGTGCGCCCTGATCACGGCCCTTTTGCACTCGACGATCACTTGGTCCGTCACCTCGTTCAGCAGGGCGCACTGAGCCTTTATCTCCGAGTAGAAATTGAGCAGAGACTTGTTCCACTCTTCCACAAAGGGTATCACCGGGTGAGCGTTGACCGTAGCCCTGCCGTTGATGAGGCTCCCCATGACCTGTCCCTTTTTTACCGTGGTGTTATAGATGTCTCCGAAGACACCCGGGCCCACCTTGAGTTCCGTCAGCTTCACCACGAGCGTCGTGGGTTCGATCGTGAGGTCCAGGTGGTTGCAGCACACAAAGGGAGTCAGACTCAGCCCCATAACGTCTTGGTGGGGGTCGAAGGCGATCAGGGCGGGCTTTTTTAGGTTTCGAGCTGCTAAAGACACAGACACAGCTCGTTTATGCTTGCGACAGGGAGCTTTGGGCCTGTAGTGGGAAAACACCGTTTTGTACATGGTCTTTCTGTTTGCTTTTTTTCTCTCGTGGTATCCGTCTTCCAACGATGGGTATCAGAAACAGATTTGCGCACAGGTTAATTGTGCAAATGATCTCCAACCCCAAACGGTGTCCCATCGAAACGGTCGACAAGTCCTGGTCCGCCGGCGGGGTCCTTTTTGTGGACCACACGCTCAACAAGTACTGTGTGCGGGAGGTCCCGAACCCCGGGCTCGAGATAGCCGAGACCTTCGCGCAACGATACAGGAGTATGGGCGCCGGCTTCCGGTGCGTGGTGCTGTGTGTCGACGGAGAGAAGGCCCACAAGCCGGCCGTGCGGGACCAGAGGGACGCCAGGACCATGTCGGCCACGGCCAAATTTGTTCACGACAACGCCGCCGCGATAGACACCAGGCTGTTCGACGGGTTCACGGCTCCGGGCATCCCGCGGTCGGCAAGCCAAGGCACGAAGCCGGAGCCTGATCTTGAGCCCGCCGCCGTCGACAGCGACGACGACTGTGAGGACCTTTTCTGCGGAGGAGAGGAAGGCGAAGAAAACGACGATAGAAACACAGAAGAGGTGGATTTTGACGAGTCTAAAGAAATGCTCTTTTGCCTCGTGGTGGGTTCCGAACGCGACAACCCCGGTCGCATGAGCAAGGTGTCCGACCCGGATCACCCGCTCGCGAAACACATACGGGAGTCGCTGGAGTCGTCCGCCGCGATCGTGGAGGCCGACCACCTCATGTTCTACGTGGCCAAACACTTGGCCGACTTGGGCACGAGGTGCGTGATTTCTTCCAGGGACAGCGACGTTTTCGGCTCTCTGCTGGTTCTGGCCCACGAGAACATCTCGGTCAGGTACCAGACCCACTGCTACGGCCAGGAGAAGTCGCCCGTGGAGTTGAGCGTCGACATGGTCCGTCTGAAGACGGACGCGGAGACCGCACGCGACGCGGGCAGGCACTACGACAGTCCCTGGAAGATGCTGCTGGACTACGCCGAGCCGAACCCCGCGCTGGACGGGCTTTTAAAACACGCTGAGCGGGTCATGGTGGACCAAGAGATCGACATCTACCAACTGATCAGGCTGTGCGTTAGGCACGGCGTCAGGGGGGTCCTGGCTCACAGGCTCGTGGTGAAGATGACGTACATGACGCGAGCGGCCGTCGGGGAGCTGCTGCGCTCGTTAAAATCGCGGCCGTCCGCGGCCCGGGCCGTGGCGAAGCTGTTCGGCGAGTCCGAATGCAATAAAGTGACCGGACTCATGGAGATGTATCGGCTCTGGGTTCCGTACAAACACTTTTATCAGCGGTGCCTCTCCTTCTCGGGCAAGAACCACGTGGACGTAACGTGCAGGCCCGAGCTGCCTGACCGAGATCTGTGGCTGTTCACGGCTCTGGTCAGCGGCACGGACTACACCAAGAACATCCCCAACGTGGGCAAGATGAAGCTGTCCAAGTGCCTGACCCAGCCGACGTGGAAGACGTTGGCCGTCGGGTTCGTGAAGCTAGACACGGTCACGGAGGAAAGGGGGATAGACGTATACAACACCATACGTGCCGTCGCGGACCCAGGGTCCGCAAAGACGCGCCCCAAGCCCAGCAGGACCGCGGGGACGTCCGGTTTCGTGCGCAGTGTTCGCAAAATCAGTATGGTGCGGAACATGCTGTATGTGCTGCGTCTGTGGGGACTCCAGAAACCCGTCATAACTGCGGGCGAGTACGGTTATGAGCTCAACGGACAGGGTGGCGTGCGGTGTGTGGAAGAATGACCAGATTTGTATTATTTGAACAAAACAGTAAAAGCAGAACAAAGAGAAAAATAAAAAGCGCAACGTACAAACCCCCGAATCTGTGAGTCTCAAAGTCGACGGCCTTTCCGTTCTCTGTTTTCTTTCTGCTGTGTGTTTCAAAAAGATAAAAACTATAGTAGCCATGAGCTGGAAATGAAATGCTTTGCGATTTTGATCTGCATTCGAAGGAGGTGTTGTGGGCACATTGTGCTTGGTTAAATTGCCTAGTTTGTTTCCAGCCATCAGTGAAGGGCAGCTTTCATCAGGGCCAGGTGTGTTGATTGTGGCATTTGAGAGTGAGCACACTTTTACCAGAGTATCCAACAGGGAAGCTTCTCTTCAGTCTGACACAAGGTAAGGGCTTGGATTTGTTCTCGTTTCACTGTTATTTAGTATATGCTTGTGCTGTATTTGCCTTGCAGTAAAAATGAAACATTTCACTGTTGGCTTAGGAGATTGTTTTGCTCTGTGTTGCATGGCAGTGCAAACGAAGACATTTGGTGTAGCCATGAGCTGGAAATGAAATGCTTTGCGATTTTGATCTGCATTTGAAGGAGGTGTTGTGGGCACATTGTGCTTGGTTAAATTGGCTAGTTACTGGCTTCTCATTACTACACCACACCGACGAGAACCTAACGCGGCTTCTGTGATTTCAGACTCAAGTTTTTGTAAGTTGTGTACGGGTTGGCCACTCCGTAGATGTAGCTGGTGTACGCGGGTTTCTCTTCTGAGTTGAAACCGGGTGAAGAGATACACTTTACAAGTTGTTTGTGTGCCTTGTGATTTTCAAACAAACTTGCGGGCCCGGGAACACGCACACAACTCGGAACTTGTAACTTGGATATTAAAAGTGTAACCCGAAAACAGTTGTTTTTTTTATTTTCACGACTTTTACAAAGGAGACATGGGGGACGATTGCGGCGAGTATTATGTAAAAAGTTCCCTGCTGACCAAAGACCAAACGTTCGTGATCGCTCCAGACAATCCGAACGACTCCAGAAATGTAAAGGACCACCCGCCCATTAGGTTTTCAATAGACATAGAGCAACTCTTTGGCGTGTGCAAAGATGAGGTGGGGTTTTTCTATTTTGAAGAAATCGCCCTCAAAGGGTACACCCAAGAAGGAACCGAGGTGCCGACGCAGTTTGTCGTAATTAGGAACGGGGGCCTGTCCGTGATGCACGGGCCCGGCTCTTCGATCACGCCGACAACGGGCGGCCCCCTGACGCTGTACTCGTCCGGCGTGCCGTACACGGCCCCGTTCACCATGACGGATTTCGCCCTGCTGAACGTGATGAGGTTTTCCGCTTCCGACACGTGGCACGCCTTCCGCGAGTTCAACAAGTACTTCGACCCCAAGTTCCTGAGGTCCGACTTCAGCTACGGCGGCACGAGGTACTCCGCCAAAAACGAGGAGATCTGCATGCTGGTTGGCGGCCGTGTGCCGCAGGCCCCCAACGTCACCAACCAGGACAGCAAGTACGGGGACTTTGTGCGGTCGATGAAGGCGTTCCTGATGTCGGCCAAGGCCAACACGATAGGGGCCCTGGACGTGGCGAGCGAGAAGGCCTACTACGAGCTGCTGGAGACGTCGTCCGCCGAATTCATGGCCCTGGAGCCGACCGGGGTGAGCCCGACGTTTCCCCCGGAGCTAAGGTATCGGGTCAAGAACGAAGAGCTCGTGGTCATCATGCTGACCAAAGAGCTCCTGATGAGCGCCTACAAACTGTACGGCACCATGTTCAGCATGTCGCAAGCGCTGCAGGTGCCCGACCGCATGAGCGGCACAAACGACACTTACGTGGGGGTGGTGTCCCCCGGCAGATACAAGCTGGCCACCATCACGATGCACCACACGATCAGAGCGTTGCACTTTTCGGACACCGTGCAGGGGATGATATCGGGGTTCGCTCAAGACATGAAGACCCAGGACGCGGCGGCGGACGACTATCAGCACACGGTGCCCACGAGCGTGCTGATCAAACGCTACGAGTTCGACTTCCCCACGGCCGAAGAGAGCACGGAGATAACCACCACGCAGTGGGCCGCACGCAGCGCCGTCATTTTGTGAGAGGGAGAAAGAGAACGCACGTGTACGTACTTTGATGAAGTGAATCGGTTTACTGTGATGTGTGATGAGTGTGTGTGATGAATGTGTGTGAAGAAAGAAAAATAAAAACGATAGTAAACTCATATTATCTGTAAAATGGGCTTTTATTGTCTGTTCACATCACTACCTACAACCACAACCAAATTGTCACCGTAACCACCAAGTTTTTCAAAGGTAAAGCAAGACACAACACAAGCAAGAAATATATAACAACAATCATCACATGTAACCGTCATCCTCTTCTTCGTTTGCGTCTGGTGGTAACGTTTATTGTATTTTTTCCATCCATGGTGGTAACGTTCGTACATTCTTCTTTCTTCTTTCTGCAGAAAAACCCCCATTCTTCTTACACCACCGTAGGCTGTGTGGCACTACACAGCCTACGGTCGCGAGAAGACAGCAGCGACGCGATGTCGTTTCTGATGTCCGCAGAAAAGGTAGGACAAGCGAGCCGTGCCCTTAAACAGGAACCAACCAACACATCATCCTTTTGGTCTTTCCGATGGCTACCGGGCAACACGTTGTGTGCGGTTAAGGTCACAGTCCCGAGTCCGTCAGTCTTCCCATGATCCCACAAGGATTCAGTCTCTGCTCCAAGCAGCGCTCTGGTCTTTTCTGTTTGCTTCATAAAACTTCTCTGCGCATACAAGACGATAAACCTCATTGTGGCCTTCACGGGTTGGAGCTCTTTTCTCTCCGTTGACATTGGCCCCTTAAACCTACGGGAGGTTGCCGTCACAACATCGCCCTTCAGGGAGATCTTTACCTCGCAGTCGTGTGGGTATTTCTTGTCTAACTCACCCAACGGGGCGTGATCCAAAACATTGCAATTGACACGCTCGTTGAGATCACGCAGCAAAGCACGTGTGAATTGCACACATGGAGCCTTTGCAGCCGACACGAGCTTGAAGTATTCAGACGAATGCTGAAAGAAGTTGTTCAAGTAGAACAGAAACCATTCCAACGGCGATGAAGAGTCTCTGCAGGTGCCGGTGAAGCGCGGTGGTTGACTTTGATAAATATACACAGCACATGTGTAAGTAACCTCAGGCAGCTCTTCCTCTTTGTCCCAGCTGGAGAACTGTGCCAAGAACTGGTCCAGCACATAGTACACAAGACACTTCATGGCAAGCAGGGCACGTTTTGATTTTTCTCGTCGGCTCAGCGTTTCCTTCTTCAAAAAGGTCTCGGTGAACCAAAACCAGCTAGCTTCGGTTTCCCGCAAAGCCTTGCCCGTGCACGTCACGTTGAACCAGTGTTCGTCTGACACTTCTCCCTTAGGATCCAGATGTGATGTGAGTTCGCAGCAGCAAGCCATCGCTTTCTGTTCCAGCCTTCGGTATTCGGGGAAGATGTCCGGATTACGAGAAAGGTAGAACAGGAACCAGTCCATCTCTGGCACGTGGCATGTAGTAGTGAGAGCCCAATTACTTATTTCATACTCGTCTCTGTAGTTCCTTTTCAGAAAGCATCTGCAATCCATTCTAGGCACAGGGAGCCTGAGTTTGACTTGATAGCTCTTCCTCACAGAAGCTTTAAGGAGTTCGTACGTTGAGTTTAAACTCAACTCTAACAGTTTTTCCTCATCCATGGCCGAGTAAGACTGCAGTTTGCTCTTGAGGTTTTTTCTTTTTATGTGGCTACCGAGCCCCTCCCTTTTGCCTGTGCTCAAGTACAGCCGCTGACATGTTAGTTCGAATACACACTATTGTGTTTTACGCCGCGCTGATAAAATTGTTCCTCTTGGATTTAAGCTCAATCACAATTTTCTCGTGATCTCAGCCTCACATAGGCTTTGCACTGCACGCACTCGCGGGCCCGGGAGTCCAGCAAAGTGCAAAGCCTATGTGAGGCTGAGATCACGATTTTCTCGTGATCTCAGCCTCACATAAGCTTTGCACTGCACGCACTCGCGGGCCCGGGAGTCCAGTGATCTCAGCCTCACATAAGCTTTGCACTGCACACACTCGCGGGCCCGGGAGTCCAGCAGTGCAAAGCTTATGTGAGTGAGTATATTTTTTTATTAATGTGTTGTAGTTACCTTGAAACGATCTATTGCTATATACATGTTTATTTGAGTTACAGTTCACATGTTGTGTGTGATGTGTGTCCGAGAGGAAAAAAAGTCAAACAGTTCTCAAGGATGTTTATCCCAAGTATCCCAAGTTATCACCGTGTACTGTCAACAACCGGCAGTTAACCGATAGCACTCTCTGTGTGGAAACGGCTCCTTCGCCTCTCCCCTTAACGTGAGCCTGTCGACGAGGACTGTGCTTTTTTTTCTTACTAATGTGTTGTATATTCATTTTTTTTACATTCAACAAGTTTCTTTAGTCAAGGTAATAAGTGCAAAACATTCACTATGTTTTTTTACTAATGTGTTGTATATTCATTTTTTTACATTTGCATCAATAAAAAGAAGTGTAACACAAAACCCTTTATTTTTCGATAAGTTGTACTCCAGCAATCTTTTCTGTGTGAGCCCTAAAATCACAAAGAAAGGCCAGCATCTCCTCTGGGTCCATTCATTTTCTGTGTGAGCCCTAAATCACAGAAATGTGAGAGCGCCCGCCTTTTTTTGTGATTTAGGGCTCACACAGAAAATGCATGGACCCAGAGGAGTTAATGGGGTGGTTTGAAACTCTAGCTGAAGAAATGTAACCTCCTGTGAAGTGCCTGGAAACTGTGTACTCACTCCATACACGGTTTTCAGGTACTCCACCGGAAGCTAAATTCCTTCAGCAAGTTTCAAACCACCCCTTAACAAATCCTTGAATCTTGTGTCCTGTTAACATTTAAACCTGCCACATTTCATACATTTAACATCTACCTTAACATGAGACACTGGACCGATATATATATATATAAATATAAAGTTAGATGCTATTTCAAAGCCATGAACATTTTCGGACACCGTGCAGGGGATGATGTCGGGGTTCGCTCAAGACATGAAGACCCAGGACGCGGCGGCGGACGACTATCAGCACACGGTGCCCACGAGCGTGCTGATCAAACGCTACGAGTTCGACTTCCCCACGGCCGAAGAGAGCACGGAGATAACCACCACGCAGTGGGCCGCACGCAGCGCCGTCATTTTGTGAGAGGGAGAAAGAGAACGCACGTGTACGTACTTTGATGAAGTGAATCGGTTTACTGTGATGTGTGATGAGTGTGTGTGATGAATGTGTGTGAAGAAAGAAAAATAAAAACGATAGTAAACTCATATTATCTGTAAAATGGGCTTTTATTGTCTGTTCACATCACTACCTACAACCACAACCAAATTGTCACCGTAACCACCAAGTTTTTCAAAGGTAAAGCAAGACACAACACAAGCAAGAAATATATAACAACAATCATCACATGTAACCGTCATCCTCTTCTTCGTTTGCGCGCAAGTTCATTTCTTTCATGGCATCCACGACCGTGTGCATGGTGGCCGGCACCCCCTTGTTCTGCAATATCTGGCTCACCATGATAGATTTGCTCAGGTTGCACACGTTGGCCACCGTCTTGTAGTTTTGTATGATTCTGTTAGACACGGTCTCCACTGCGTCGCCCAGCTGGTCCATCTGACCGCATGACCTGTAGGACGTTTTCAGGAACATGAGCGACGAGGACGTGTCCTGCAGCAGTTTCAGGTTGCTGGCCGTCATTTTGTCCGTGAGCCTGTGTTTGGATTTCTGCAGCGTGGCGATCTCCGCGTTGATTACGTGTGTGGCGCTGGATATGGCGCCCAGGGACGTGGCCATGGTCACCGATTCTTCGCAAATCTGATTTTCCAACCGCCACTTCATGGTGTAGGGGTTCATAAAGAGCACAGAAAAAAAATAAACCACGACGCATATGATGTAATTTACAAAATTTCCCATCACGTTACTAGTAAAGGATTTCCCCACGGGGTCGACCGTCACGGTCACGCCGTCAGCCATCCTCTGGCTCCCGCTCCTCCCAGGCACCGGGTGAGGACCGTCTGCACCGCCGCGGCCGCGACTTTCCCCGTTGAGTTAGCGAAGATCCCCGTGCCGTTCACCCTGGGGCACAGGTTGTTCAGCTGGACCGTGGGACAGGGGTTGTTGAGCTGCCTGTCGGACAGACGTCCGATGCCGTAAGTGGCGCAGAACAGCACGGGCAGCCTGGGCGAGTAGAACCTGCCGTCCTCCCAGTTCCTGCCTCCGTGCACGCAGTCCACGATGAACTTGGCCGGGTTGTCGAACAGGTCGCTCGACAGGACAAACTCCTCCAGGGTCGGCGTTTTTATCAAGTGGTTGAACGTGTCCAGGAAAGCGGACTCGCTTCCCGTGACCGCGGCGTAGTCGTTGATGAGCCTCTCCACGTTGTGTGTCGCCGCGCCGGCCGCGGTCAGGGTGGGCATGCACGTGCACAGCCCGGTGAGGGGGTCCGGCTTGGTCGGGTCTTTCTCGAAGTCGCTGCGACCGCCGAACAGCAAGAAGTTTGACTGCTCGGAGGCGCACGAGTAGTCGGCCGGGCTGTACGAGTTGAAAGAGTCCACGAAGAGGACGTCCGTCTCGTCCTTGGCTTTCGTGCGGCCTCCTCTCACGTTGCTGACGTAAATATTGCGAAGGCCCATGCCGGTCTTCAGGCCGTTGGGCACGCAGCCGGCCTCTTTGTACGTGGTGATCTTGAGCTGCTGCCTGTGCTCCATCGCCGTGGTCGTCACCCTGCCCGTGATGTGGATCACCGAGTTTGTGGGCATCACCACGGCCGAGTAGCTGTCAAAGTTGATCAGCCGCACCCCCACGTAGGCCAGGCCTGAGTAGTTTTTGCGGTCGAAGACCTTCTGGAAGTTTTCGTGGTTCATCATGAGAGAGTAGTGTATGCCCATGAGCACGGCGCAGCTGTAGGACGAGCACTGCCTGAGGGCCCTGTACCGCTCCGTCCACATTCTCGTGATGATCGACTCTCTCTCCACGGGATACCTGTCGGCCAAGAAGAAGGGCATGTGCTCGGTCACGTTCACGTGCTGGTCGGCGTCTTCGTCCGCGTCCCCTATCAGGAACATGTGGCTGTTGGGCAGGAGCAGCGTGCACGGCGCCCTCCCGTAAACGGGGATGCCGCCCAGTGTGTATCTGTGCATGTTCCACCCTCGTTTTGCCACGACTTTTGTCGAGATCACCGGCAAGACGCAATAGAACATGACTCTCGTGAACAGCACCTCGCCCGCGGTCGGATCCTGCAGCCGGTACGTGTTGACGGGCAGGATGCCTAGGATGCTGCTCGTCCCTCCGTCGCCCAAGATGTCTTTGGCCAGTTTGGATATCGTGTTGTACACGTTCAGGGCCTTGTTCAGCATGGCTATTTCGTCGGCGTTGCGTGCGGCCAAGATGACCCTTGCCATCCTCTTCATCACCACGATGGTCAGAGGATCGGCCATCCCCTGTCCCCGACTGCCCGCCGCCAGCAGCGCATTCCGATCAACGTCTGTTGCGAGCGCTCCCTCTTTGGCCGCCAGGAACCCATCGCCCTCGATCGCACGCGCCAGCCACTCTTTGAGGTCCGCGATGACGGCCCTCAGACTGTCGGTGTTGTCGAACATCTCGATCAGTTCCGCGCCAACCTGAATGATCTCGCACTTGATCGACTGCAGGGGGCTCGCGTTGTACAGGGCTCCCCTGTACACAAACTCCATGTTTGTGTTGGTCCCGTATATTGCCTCGTGTTCCTCGGGTTCCGGTTCGTGTTCATCGTCGCCTGTCAGGGTGTAGTCCCCGGCGAAGTGCTCCCACTGGGCGTTTCGGATCACGTTCTGTCTGTCGGCCGGGAGAGTCACCTCGTCGCCGTTCTCGTCCATGCCGACCAGAGGCCTGAGCATGTGCCGCATGTCTGCCTCGAAGTGGCTCTGGGGGAGCTGGAGGGCTTCACGGAAAGACTCCGCTCTCGTCATCTCCATGATGGCCTTGTCGTTGTAGAGGACGTTGGCCGTCCCTATCACGGTGTCCATCCTCTGCGCCAACTCGCGCTGCCTGTCCTCGGTGAACATGAACTCGGGGTTGGCCGACCGGTGCGCCTCGACGAGGGTGACGGGCTTGCACGAGCCGTCCGTGTAGTCGTGTACGTAGCTGACCACGGGGCTCCTGAGGGCCAGCTTGTCGGTGGAGAACTCTCCGTTTTTGGCGTCCTTCTGGTTCGAAAACACCAGCTCGGGCTTGATGCTGTTCACGATGGACGCCACGGACCCCACGGTGAAGAACTCGAACCTCGTGGCGTCCCTTTGCACGAAAGGCGACTCCATGCTCGTTTCGTCGTCGATCGGCACGTTGTCGACCACGACGATGGGGATCAGGTCCCCGTCCTTGGACACCAGCGCCGGGATGGTCTCCCCGGCGTCCGACAGGCTGCGCAACTTCTTGGCGTTCGTGTTTGCGGGCAGAAAGTCCATGTGGTACGTGTTGGGCTGCAGGTCTCTGGTGGACGGCTCCGCTCTGTACGTCACCAGGCTTCCCTCGGGCGACTGCAGCGGGATGCGCCGCACCTCAAAGATGCTGTCCAGCTGGTCGAAAATGGCTCTGAAAGCGGTCTTGGGGATGACCAGGACGGGACGGGCGACGCTCTGCTTTGCCGTCTCGATCAACTCCTTGAGGCCGGCGTCGTAGAAGTTGCCGCAGCCGTACGTGATCTCCAGCAGCTTCAGCGTCAGCCTTATCCTTTCCGGCGCCGGCTTGTCCTTGTGTATGGCCGAAGTGACGGTTGTGAGCGAGGGAGCTTTGGCCACAAAGTCCAGTATCTGCGTGGCCTTCGTGAGTTCCCAGCCCGTCTGCTGCACGGCCAGCTCCCTGTAGATGAGGGCGGCCGCCTGCTCTTCCCTGTAGGTGGACAGCAGCTTGTCGAACGAGGCCGTCAGTACCCTACCTTGCAAGGGGATCTTGACGTTGTACATCTTGGTCGTCACTCCGCCAACGAAAGAGTACGGTCTCCCGACGTCGGCTATCCGCTGGCCCGTGATCGTGAAAGGCACAACGACGGTCGTGCACAAGCTCATCTCTGAGCTGTCGTGCTGCCCCACGGCGGTGACTGCGATCGTGTTCTCGATGTCCTTCAGGCACTTGTGCTGAGAGCCGTACAGCCCCATGCCCATGTGAAAGGCGGTCATGTGTACGTACGTCTGCGACGGCATGTTGCCCAACGTGGCGCCTCCCTGCCACATTTTCAAAAGTTCCGTGGGACACTGTATAATCTTGGCCAGGTCTTCTGCCGTGTAGTTGTCCGCCATCTCCAATATCTTGCTGTAGTTGAGTATGGTTCTGAACTGCGGACTCACGGACGCGTCCATGTTGCTCGTTGTTGTGGCTGTGGCCTGCGGCGGCACCGGTAGTTGAGGCGTATCAGTGCTCCGCTGGGACGTCACGTCCGAAAACCTCTAAGTGTCGTCGCTTTCGTTCGGCCTGGGTTCGGGCGTTTCGTGTTGGTAAGTATTGTTTTTGTCGTCTTTGACGGTGCCGGCCGATTTGTTGTGCTCGCCGGTCGATTTGTTATGCTCGCGGAAGTATTTTCTGAGTCTGCGCAGCTCCTCGTCGATCTCCTTTTTCACGGCACACGCGTTCGCCAGGCCCGCGTCGGCCTCGTTCGCGTCGTCCACCAACCCGTAGTACTGGGCTATGGTGGAAGCCAACCTTTCCGTCTGCACGTTGGACACGGTCAACCCCAGGTTCGACAGGGCTCTCCCGCACGACACCACCGAGTCCAGTCGCTGCATCAGCACCTTGTCGCCTGCGTGTTGCTCGGAATATTTTTGTATGTTGCACGCTTGTATGAAATGGTTTATGGACAGCGTGTGGGGATCCGTGATCAGTATGGCCTCGCTCCTGCTGTCTAAAAGTTTAGAGTACACCACCGAAGTCTCTCTGATTATATTAATATCTTTACACATGTCCAGACAGGACCTGAGACAGGACCACGCCATGAGCGAGAAAACCAACCCCACGGTCGTGAGTATAACACAATGTCACATATACGAGGCCGCGAAACAGTCCATCGGGGACACGATGCTGTCCCTGGCCGTGGCCGAGCTGGTCGATTCCGTCGACTTCAGACGGAGCACGGAGCGATATCTTTTGGACGTCGTGGACGGCACACCGTCCGAGGAGACCCGCGCATTAATACGTTATTTAGTGGACCACCTGTGCGACGACGTCGTTTTGGCCTACATGACCGACACGTTCGCCAACATGGTGGACTGGGAGGTCAGGCTGGGTTTCGTGCCGTTGAGCTACGTGAAGTGGGACCAGGTCAGAAAACTGCACAGGTCCGACTTGGCCGCGCTCGCGGTGTCTCGCGACGTGCTTGACGTCGGAGTGAGCGAGGAGAGGGCCAAGGGGGAACAGCTCAAGTCCAGACTGTTTTCCACAAGCGCCGACGCCGAAGAGGCGCTGGTCAAGCTGAAGGGTATGGTGGACAGCAATTTTCGCGGCTCTCTGGTCGAAGTGGTGAAGCAGCTGTGCGTAAACTGCTGCGAGAGCTACAGGCGTGACTCCTTTTCTTGGCGCATATCGGTCTCCAAGGTTCTGATGTACGTCAGGTGCCTCAAGTACGGCTTCGCCCCTTACGTGCCCGAGTTCTCCACGACGGGTCCGGCGACGTACAACCGGAGCACAAAGTGCGTGACGGTCGTCGCCGGCGGGCACGCTTACGAGGTGGAGAGACTCAAGTTTTCTCCCGGGTTCAGTGACGTGCACAAACGGCGGGAGCGCCACCACGTCCAACATAAAAACAACGGCACCGGCATCCACAGGCACAGCTTTGTGTCCACGTATGCGGAGTGCCTGCCCCTCACGAGCCACTGGAAACGGATCCTCAGGGTGTACATGAACTCGTGCGAGAAGAACGCCGTCAGGACCATGTTCACCACGCACGCGGGCAAACAGATAGCCGAGAGCGTGCTCAGCTCCATCAAGCCCATGAGCTGCTCTTCGTATGTCACGGGCCGGGAACAGGGAGAGTTCTTTGGCTCGCCCCTCGTCCGGGAACGGGAGATCCGGAACGGCGTGGCCGACATCATGGCCACTGTGTTGGACCAACACGGCGTCATGGGCCCGATGATGACCACGTCGTCCCTGAGGAGCGACCAGCACCAGACCGTCGTGGACGAGCTGGAGGACCTGAGCACGGCCGCGGTGACCAACTCGGCCTTTGCGAACTTTTTCAAGAAGGTGCTGGCCGATCCGGAGGGAGCGCTCGACGAGCTGCGCCGCTCTCCCAGCGTGACTCGCGACGACATATGCAAGGGGATCGCGATGGTCAGGAGGCTGCGGGGCGACGAGGCCGTGGACTTTGAGGTGGGCAACTGCAACATAGTGGACCTGCCCAAGGGCCAGCAGATGGCCTACGCGTTCGACACCAAGACGGGCCCCAACGACGTGGAGGACGTGATGATGACGTGGCTGACTTTTTGGAAATCCACGCTGTCGGGAAGGGGTTCGTTTCAGAAGAACGCAAACAACATAAACTACAGGAGCTCCTCCACCAGGAACCAGCACGTAGGCAGGGTGTACGAGACCATGTTCGTCAGGATGGTGAACGGGTGCGGCGAGACGATGAGCGTGAACTACGACACGCACAAGGTCCCCACGATGTGCGTGAACGACTTGATCATGATGAGAGCCATCGTTTCCGAGAGGGGTTGCGAAGACACCATAGCCGAGATGTTGGGGATCAGACCGTCCAGGGCGCAGCTGCAGCCTCTCACTGGAGAGTGCAGCGATCCTTTGTCGGAGCCGGGACCGGTGGCCGGGATGGGGCTTGATAACCGGGTTGTGGGGGCTGCCGGAAAGGGACAACGGGAGCGGGAACATCAGCTCGACTCTCGTCCCGAGAGCAATCGACACGCACGCGATCGATCTCCGCCGTTGGGCTCCGGTCGTCATCGACGGGACTTTGATGGCGGTGGTGGTGGCGGCGGCGCTGACCGCAATCAAGCCGGTGGGGACTGTTTGCTGGGCGGCTACAAGTGCCGGGACGAGCGTGACAACAGAGGGGCTTGTGATCGTCACAGGCGCCGGCCTCGTCGCTTTGCACGCAATGAGCGGTAAACTCACAGTCTCGCGAGTCGTGACCGTTGTTATTCCGACCGTCATATTCCACAGTGATAAACTTCACCGTCTTGCTTTCCGGGCCCAGCATCAACACTTTGACGTTGAAGGGAAGATGCAGCATCCCCATAACCACATGGGGTCTCTGACCCAAGCCTTCGTGCAACGCTGCGGTGGGTATGGTTTTCAAAGCGTTGACCAGAGCGACGCGCTTGGCTTCGTCCGGGCAGTACAGTGTCATGATCAGAATGTTGGTCGGGGGCATGCCGGCGGAGAGACCCGTGTTGTCGGTATTCTCGTTGACCGACCTCATGACGAACGCATAGTCGCCCCTGTCTACGTGGTTTTCTATGATTCCCATAATGTTACTGTGGTCAGAGTAATTGCCATTGAATGGAAACATGTTTACTTTTGCTGTATTCTGTGAATGTTTGGGATAACAAGTTGTGTGTGTCATATGTTAAATTAAATAAAGTGAAGGACGAGAAAGACCGTCATCTTGTGCACCGAGGTTTTATTTTCAGGAAAAATATTTTATTGTTTTACACCTTTCTTATTACCTCAACTAAAGCCACTCTCACGGAGTCCCTTTCCGGGTCCTTTACTGCGGGAGCTCAAACTCAAGCCAACGGCATGGGCCGCGAGCTTTTTTTTTTTTTGTGAATTTGGCCTTCCGCGCGGCAGACTCCTGGTGTCGGGCGTTTGGATGTTTGTGCCAGGGGGAGATTTGTTACGGAGTCGGACTCCGTGACGACTCCCGGAGTCGACACTTTAAATAAAGACGCAGATTTCTCAGTCATTTGAATGTGCGAGTGAGTTTTAACTTTGGTTGTTACAGCACCGTGAGACAATTCATACAGTTTTTAACTTTGGTTCTCACAGCACCGTGAGGTGTGCGTGTGCTGTGCTGTGAGGGGTGGGGTGGGGTTAGTGCCAAAATCTTACAAGTGCATAAATTCTCAGCATACACTTTCCAGTTCACAACAGCTCTCCACCAAGATGAATGTGGTGTTTGTATTCGTGAACGTCCTTGGAGTGCCCGAATACGGGTCCATTCAGCATAGCCCGGGGCCCGCTTACGTCTATTGCTCCTATTTGCGGATTGTGGGCGCCTCGTTCGGCGTCGACACGTACAGGCACTTTCACGTCGACCCGGATTTCGGCCCGGACGAAGTGTGCAAGGACTTGGCCGCCGGCATACCCAAGAACAGACCGTCCGACACAGTCAGAGTCTACATCAGCGGAGGCTACACGGCGCAAACGTACGACTTGAAGCTGCAGAAGTGGGCCAAAGCCGTCAAAAAGACAGTCTCCGTGAAATCTGTGCGCTTCAAATGCATCAACGTAGTCAGGAGGACGGCTCGATGGCGGAGCGTGAAGTACGACAGCAAACAGCACGAACAGTCTGCCGACGAGCTATCCGGTGAGTGAAAGCTGCGGCACCGCGGCTCTGCGGTCGTCGTGGCAAACCCGCACGCGACACAGCCAACGTACCGCCGAAAGTTGTGTTTAATGTCTGTGTGTTTTTCTCTTGTGTCCCACAGTCGAAAACATCGTGTGTCCCTGGGCCACGTTTCACGTGCTGTGTCAAGACCTGCGTTATGGAGCCAACCGGGTGTTCCCCGAAGCGTCTAACACGCCGATTGACATGAGATACATCAATTGCAATGAAGACACGGGGCCCATACCCAAGGCAGCCGACGCGTCCGCCCCGCCTCAGCGGTACGTGGCCATAAAGCAACACAAGATCAAAATGGGCCGCAACGTGACCGTTTGGCCTGTTTATTTGTACAACGAGGACATCTTTGAACGAGTCTCTAACCCTGGTTTTTTCTGCGACGCTGACGTCATCCGTAGCACCGCTCCCCGCAAGTCCGGGTTCCGAAGCCGGAGCGCGCACCGGAGATCGACAGAAGACGACAGAGAGGACAGAGACTACGGCCGACGGGACAGGTCGCAGAGCGTGCGCCCGAAATCGACGGCGGACGATCGACGCGGGAGGTCTCTTAGCGCGCACCCGAGGCCCCGGGACGACGGCCGAGGCAGGAGCCGGAGCGCGCACCCGAGGCCCCGGGACGACGGCCGACGGGACAGGGCGCAGAGCGTGCGCCCGAAATCGACGGCGGACGATCGACGCGGGAGGTCTCTTAGCGCGCACCCGAGGCCCCGGGACGACGGCCGAGGCAGGTCCCGGAGCCGGAGTGTGCATCCGAGATTGATGGCAAACGACGGCAGAGAGGGCGGCAGACGGTCTCGGTCCCGGAGCATGGCCAGACCCCCCAAGCGTTCTCATCCCTCCGAGAGGGATAAGACCATCATCAGGATAGACAGGGCGCACATCACGCGTTCTCGTAGCAAGACTACCCGTAGTCCGGAGTACAAGATCCGCAGACACGACAGCCCGTACGGCAGGAGCAGGCGGCCGGGCGGCCACAATCGTGATACGCCGGCTCGGTCGCAAAGCAGGGTCGGGCGGTCGACCGGCAGACGCTCTCAGAGCAGAGACGGCCGTGGAGACCGAATCACCGCGGAACGTAAGTTGCAGTTGGATAAGGCGAAACAGATGGCCAAATCGAAGAGACTGAAGAGCGTGGTGTGCACGCCTCACAAAACCCCCACCAGCAAGTCGAAAGACTCTGATAAGGGCACGTCTTCTTCTGGTTCTTCTTTGTCCTCGTCGGACGACGACTCAGCTGCTTTCAGGTGCCGCAGCATTTACTCATCGGACGACGAGGCGTCCGGTGACAACGATATCAACGCCGGAGAGGAATCGCAAGTGCCGGACAGTTCGACCGTGCGGGACGAGGAGGACGACAACGGTGAATGTTTTGCAATGCTGTTAGACTACTCGTACTAGTAAACATGTATATTTTTAAGACTACATGTCTTGCTGTTATTCAGTGAATCTGATGTATATTCTTCTCCGAGGGGTCTTTTTCTTTCCTGTGTGTATGTCTGTGCTGACTTTGAATACACCGACCGTTTCAAATTAAAAACTTCTTCAAAATACAAAGTTTTGTGAAATAGTGATAATTTATTGTTTTCCAACACATGCAGAGAATACAGCGCAAAATACATAACATTTCATCATTACAACTCAACACACATGTGTCCGTGGGCTTTAGCCGTGCAAGACATCCAACAAAAAAGAAGAAAAGAAAAATCCAGCCGGCGCTCACACGCCTTGAGGCCTCATGTATTCGTAAACGTGGTATTTCTGTTCATGGGTTCGGCAGTGGTGCCAGCACATGAGCATCATCAACAACGCCAACAGCACTCCTATGCATATCACGGCTATGCCGGCCGGGGTCTGTATGAATGACTTGGTCATGGACCCGATGATGGTGTCTAGCATTATGACTTTGTCCCGGTACGCTATCAGAGAGTTGTACACGTCGAGGGCAGGAGCTTGGATCAGCGTTTCAATTATCGGTCTGATGGCAACGGCATCCGTGCTGGCGAGTTTTAAAAGCGACGATTTGGCTTTGTTCAGACTCAGTAAAGTATCACGTTTGTAGTTGTCAAATTCTACAAAATGACCCCGTTTTCTCGTCCTGTTCAGCATAGACACGAGTTCTTCGATCACGCCGAGGCAGTCGCCAAACAGCTTCTGATACGGTTCGACACTGTCGTTCCCGACACTTTTCCCGTCTTCTACCCCGCTTGCTTTGGGTCGTTTCCCGGGTTCTTCGGTTGGTTTGGCGGCCAAGACGACCGGGTCACGTCCGTCGTATCCCTCGGTGGGATCAGCGTCGTCCTCGACGCGTTTCTCTTCTTCGCCTTTCTCTTCTTCCGCTTCCTCTTTGGCTTCTTCCTCGTCGTCCTCCGCGACTTCGTAGTCGAACGTCCAGTGTGTCAAATTTGCGTGCGTGCCCGTGGTGCACCCCAGCCAGTTTCTCATGTCCACCATGTTGATCAAAAAGAACGTGGTCTTCACGTCGTACACGTCGCACACCGTGGAGTTGTACGCCGCGGGGAACTTCAAGTGGTACAGGTACACCAGCTTGTAGCCGTCGTCTATGTGTTTGGGCAAGTATTTGGTCAGGCCGTGGCTGACGCACGCTATCGCTCGGGTGTTTGGGTTCATGGTGAACCACGAGCTCTTCCCATTAAACAGCAACACTTCGTCGCCTTGCGGAAAATACACCGCGTGCTCTATGGTGTGCCTTAACGTACTCAACCAGGACACGTGTAGCTCCGGGCTCGTGAGCCTGAAATCGCTGTCCAAGTAATAGAGACCGGTCCTGTTAACGGCGACCACAAGCTGCCTACTCAGGTCGTAATACACGAGCAGGGCCGTGCTCAGCAGACCGTCGTCTTCTAAGATCCTGGCGGACCCGTCCAGGAGTCTAGAAGTCGTTGGGTCGTAGACCCACATGTGTCTGCCGGAAATCACGTACAGGTACTTGTGGCTGAACAACGTAGACACGCTCGCGTTGCAAGCGTACATCTGGGTTTTCTTCAGACCCGTCCCGAGCAACACGTTCAGCACTTTAGGCTGGAGGTAGTTCTTTTGCTGTAAGTCTATGTTGGGGTTCTTCCACGGTTCCCAGAAGGCGTACTGGGTGTGCAGC
This sequence comes from Nannobrachium achirus, assembly GCF_963921795.1. Taxonomy (NCBI): domain Eukaryota; kingdom Metazoa; phylum Chordata; class Actinopteri; order Myctophiformes; family Myctophidae; genus Nannobrachium; species Nannobrachium achirus. The sequence continues at coordinate 29,676,862 of NC_137816.1, read as the reverse complement.
TCAACGTCGGCGCACCCGAACCAGTGTTCCTGCATGGGCCCGACGTTTCTGAAAGCGGCTCCCTCCAGGGCCGACACGAGGCTCCGGGCGTTATCGCAGGCTGCGGCGGCGGAGCCGCTGCTGTCGAACGTGGCGGTCAGTCTCGCTTCGTACAGCATGTTGTGTCTCATGCAAAACAGCAGCCCCTTGTCCAAAAACAGCCCGGCGCCGTCGACGGGCGCGCTGATCGAGCGCGAATACACGACAGCCAGCGACGGTATGGACAGTGCGTACGCATTCGCGTTCGCCAGCACCACCAACAGGGACGACCGGCCGTCGTACACGGCGTGCGTCATCTTCCGTTCGGGGACGTGGTCATACCAACGGTGCTGCGCAGGACTCGACCGCAGGCCCAAGCCGTCCGTCGTCCATAGGTTACGTCGGCCCACGATTATGATCTTGCGGTCGCCCCCCGCGTTGTACATGCCGAGGACGTCGTCCCGGTCCAGCACGAACTGCACGGCCCGCATCATGTCCGGGTACCTGTGGTACTCCACGTACGTGCTCAGTTCCGGGTTTCGAGCCTGTGTCACGAACATTCCGCCGGCGCTGTAGAACATGTACCAGTAGTTGTTCAGAGAGTACGTAAAGGCATAGACGTTGCCGGGAACCGTGCACTGATGCCGGATGTCCGAGTCCACCACGGACCGAGCGAGCGCGCCCAGGTCCGCCATCTGCTGAGAGGAATTGCCGCAGCCCAGAAGCACGGACCCGAGATCGAACGTGTGGACGCCCCGGGCGTCGGGTGCCGTCACGTTGTACGACGACAGCAAGGTCACGAGCTCCGAATCGTTATACCTGAAAACGGACCCTTGGAAGGGCACGTACTTGTACAGACCGCGCTCCGGGCCGGCGACGGCGTACTTCTTGAGAACGGTCCCGTCGTCCAGCAGCTCGTGCACCGTGCCGTTTGCCAGCATCACGGTCAACACGCCGAACGCCCCGTAGTAAAAGGCGCTTGTGGCCGGCTCGGACACCCCGTAGTCGGCCAGGGCCACCGTGTCCAACAGCTCCAAATCGGAGTACCAGTGCTTTTTGATGTGCGTGTCGTTGACCACGTGCAGCACGCTGGTTTTCAGATAAGCCGCAAGCGCGCCCGAGAACACGGAACCGTCGACGCGTGCGACGTTGGCCAGGGCGCTGTGCGTCGTCGGATTGTACAGGTACACAACGGTGCGGTTTTTGACAATGTAGAGGAACCCGTTGGCTTCGAACATGAACAGAGGCACGTCTTTTGCGCACTTGACCCGCGGGTCTGTCTCTGAACGAGAGAGCGTGTCCATGTTCAACAGCATCCCCCCGGACCGTTTGTACACCATGGACCGCCTGAAATCGCTGTTAAAGTTGGAGCACTGCAAGAAAGAACCCAATATCATGCCGTATTCGGACACGTGGTGGTCGTCCTTGTACATCGTGTAAAAGTACTCGGACACCGCGCTGTATTGGTATAGTTTTTTGGTGTACGCAGAATACACGTATTTGATGGTGTACGTGTAGTGTCTGTTCTTAACTTTGCTGCTTTCCGGCGTGGACACGAGGGTCATGTCCGAAAGCCGCCCTATGTTGCTCACCAGAACGTGCTGGTCTGAGCACCTGACGTGCAGCACGGGCTCTACAAAATAGACGTACTCCACGGTCAGGTTGTATTTGGACCAGTTCACGGTCTCGTCACGCGTGCTGATAGCGGTGGCCGTGACGGTGTACGACGCGCCCTCGAAGTCGAACATGCTGATCACGTCGGACGTGACGTTGTGGCTGGAAACTTCATCCAGCATGTTCAGGGATAGGTCGTGCGTGTACATGGGGCCTTTGGTCATGTATATGTCCATGTATTGGTCTCTGGCGACCATCAGCGCCACGTTGGTAAGGTTGAGACAGGCCATTTCTTCCACCCTGTCTACGTTTTTTTGCTTTAAGGCCACCTTTGTTAAGTCGAAAGCCCCCGACCCCGGGCCTTGTGTTGTGGTGGCTGGTGTCGCGGTGATGGCTGTGGTGGTGGTGGTGGTGGTGGTGGTGGTGGTGGTGGTGGTGGTGGTGGTGATTGCCGCTGTACTGACAATTTCTGCTGCGGATGCGGTAGATGTGGCGGAAGCAAAAACGGCCTTTTGAAAGCATGTGGGGAAGAAGACCTCTCTCGCTAAACCGTAGTTAAACGTGCGCAGGTACAGGTCCAAGTTACTGCGGGCGTATTGTTTGGTGTAGGCCCAGTACAACCCTTGCCAAAACACTAGTTTTTCGTGATTTACCATAGGTGTTCGGCAGGTGTACACGGCCTGAAGCTTACATTTCACGATCGCCGCGGCGCTTGAGTTGGACTGGTCGAAACAACTCAGGTCGGTCACAAACCAGCCGTTGAAATTGTCCGCCAGATACATCTTTCCGTTCACGGACACGGCTTTTGACAGGAAAAAGTCTACGCCCAGAGTGGACAGATGCACGTCGTCTATCGCGTTCAGAGTTTTCCTGTCCAGGACGTACATGTGCGTGTTGGTGAGCAGGCGCAAGTGATCGTCCTCGTGCGTGACGAAGCCGTACTTGATGTCCTGCTTGTGCAGAGTGCGCTTTATTGGCGCCGCGTCGTACGGGTAGTTCGGTATGTGTCTGTAGTACCCCTTCGTGGTCAGGATGAACAACCTGTAGTTCACGTCCAGCACAAACAGCTCGCTCTTTGTCGAAAATATCAACAGTATGGCGCCTTGCAAGTTGCACGGGGATTCCTTGGTCCGCACCGTGTCAAGACCGAAGCCTATGGGCGGCACGTTTCTGGCCCCGTCGCACAACATGAGCTCCTTCAGGCTCAACACGTAGGTTTTCTCGTGGTGTCTGCTCGTGAGCTGCAGCTGCCCCAGGGGATCCATGTTTTGGATGATGGTTTTGATGACGTACACATGTCCGACGGATATACCCCCGAAAGCGGCAAGGTGCGGTAAGAAAAACACAGACTCGTACAGCCCGAACGCGGGAGGCACCTTCCTTTCGACCACCTTGAACACGTCCTTCTCCAACACGACGATCACGGACAGACGGGCGTCCGCCGCGTCCCTGCTCCACACCATGAGGGCCGCGGTGGGCTGATAGTAGGTGGCGTGAGAGATTGTCGGGGCAGACACGTTGAAGGACGACCAGGGCTTTGGGTAGCCGGCAATCAGGTTTGCAATGGTGCGCCTATCAAAAGCCCAGAGTTGTTTCGACGTGGCAATAAACAGCACGCCGGTCTTGTGCGGCACGCCGAACACCGTCAGTATCGTTTCGTTCAGAGCCTCGGGATACAATCGGTGTTTTATGTCGTACGCACGTATCCCCCGGCCGGTTTGGTCCTCAGTGAAGAGGTGACGCTCTTTCTTGATGTACATTTTTAAATCCACGTCGAAGATCAGCACACCCGACAAGTCTGCAGCGCACACTTCTTTCTGTATGCTCGAGACATTGTGCACTCTCGTTATATTTTTCATCAGCAGCTTGTTTTTGTTAAAAATGCCGGCGGTGTGTCCTCGTGGATACAGCGCGTCGAACGTTCTGTACCTGTGTTTGTGTACGGTCTTGGTTTTGGTTCTGGGCTTTTGCGTGGCGGTCTTGGGTCCTTGAGTGACGGTCCATGTCGAGTCGTCTGAGCAGCCCAACCACTCGGCGTGCACGCTCCCCGCAGACCTCACAATGGGAGGCTGGTGCGCGTCATTGATGTCCGAGGCGTACTCGTAATACGTGTCCCCGTCCAGAGCGTACAGCGTGTCGGTGAGCTGGTCGACAAAGTATTTGCTCCCGTTGACGTTGTAGCCGGCGTGAACGCTGACGGGGTACGTTCTGCCACGAGAGACGTAGGACGGATGCAGCACGACGGCGGCCACGTCGTAGTGGTTTTTGGTCGGGGTGATGATGCGTAACGTGTTTGTGGTGGAGTTGTAGATCACGCTCTGGTACAGCCTCTCCTGCGTGTTCAGGATGCTGTCGAACAGCGCGTAGTCCGACGCCGTGCGGTGCTTGAATTCTATCCGCGGGTTCAGCGACACGTTGGGTATCGTGTACAGCGCGGTGTTGTTCGTGAACACACGCATGGTGCCGTCCGAAAACTGGAAGCCGCCCAGGACGTCCTGGATCTCGTACGACTGCATCTCCCAGATCCTGAACAACCCCCGGGTTTTGACCGCGGCGACACTCGTGAGAGATCGGGTTTTCAGGTCGTAGGCCCACATGTACACTTGGTGTTTGACTATGTAAAACGTGGCATTGAAGTATATCACCGCGTCTATCCCAAACGTCCTGTTGCACACGACTTCCGCCGGCGCGGGCAACAGATAGTCGGGGTCGTCACGAGCCACGTTTCTCAACGGCGTGTGAAAGTTGGTTTTCTGCCTGGGTTTGTCCAATAAGGGCCTGTAGCTGTACTGTTGCGGCGGTATCGTGTGGTGGCCGTGCGGGCCGGCGGTCGGCTCTGCGGCGGGGGGCTCCTCCGTGGGATAGAGAGTGTACCGTCCGTCGTAACAGTTCAGAGCCCACGTGGTCAGATTTTTGGTGTCAGCTACTTGGGGCGCGTCTGCGCTTGCATACGACCGGGTTGTGTGCGTAAAGGGAAAGAGCTCGTTGGTGGTAAAAAAAATCAAGTCGTTCGGCCCACCGCACATCCCTTGCAATCGGTCGTACGCCGTGAACAAGTGTGTGCACGGTTTGAACCTGATGGGAAACACTTTCCACAGTGCGGTCACGGGACCGGCGCTCGTGCCGCTGAAATACGAGTCTATGTGGCTCGAATGTACGGAGAAAGACATGTGCGTCGGCGTCACGAACACGTTCTCCCCCATGTGAAAAAACACCCTTTCTATGACGACGCCGGCGGACGAGCCGGTCGGGTCTCTGAACGTGAATATGTTGCGGTAGTCGGTTTGGTTTTTGTACCGGTACGGCATGGCCCGCGGGTCGTACTCGTAGCTAAAAAGCACGCGGTTGGCCGTCCACAGCCAGATCTCGTTCCCGTCGGACGTTATGCCCACGATTTTGTCGTTGTGATCCCTGCTGTGGTTGTAGGCCACCTCGAACGTCGTCCTAAACGTGTGTATGTAAGGACTGCTCCTGTAATATTCTGCGACTTTGAAATAGATGCCCCCCTTGACGATGTGCAACATCCCGTCGCTCGGCGTGCTGAAGGCGTGCGTGAGGGCCATGTTCTGCGCACACCTGATATCGCTGTTGAGTGTGGTGTTCGTGCTTACGGGCACCCGTGTCGGCGCCGTCCTCGGGCCTGGGTTTTGGAAATATTCGGTCACACCCGCGAATAGGTTTCTGGCCACCCGAGCGTCAACGTGAGACACTCTCTTCTTCCAAGCGTAGTGGGGCCACATGAGCGCCGTGGACGATTGTATGTGAGCGAGCCCCAGAGCGTGACCGATCTCGTGGGCCACCACGCTCTCTAGGTCTAGCAGATTGTGTTGCTTGTCGTCGGTCACGTTGGGCGCGTTCACGTCCACCCAACCGCTCTCCTCGCCGTCTATGTGTATCTCGCCGTCCGCGCTGCCGTTGCTCGGGAAATAAGCGTGCCCCAGGATGCCCGAGGGACCGTCGAACCCGTAGTACGGGTTGTCGTCCAGCTCCCACCGCAAGTACAGGTCTGGGTTGGTCCCGTTTCGCTCGAAAGTGACTATTTTGAGAGCGTCCCGCCACTGGTCGAACGCTCTCTGCACGACGTCGGGGGACAGGAACGGCTCGGCGTCGGGGTGTATGTCGTACGTGTAGTCGGTGTACGGCCAAGAGCCGTGCTTTGAAACGAGCCGGGACAGCGCGCCGCGGTACGTGTACATCGGCGCGCTGCCCAGGTTGTAATACGTGCGCTTGACGGCGTTGCCCGAGGCCGTCAGTGTGAGAAACGTGTCAGTTTCCGGCAGGTTGCAGAACCTGGGTTGTTTCATGGCCCGTTTTGTGGCCTCGTCTACGCGGCCCGTCACGCGCAAGTCGTTCAGGGCCTGATAGTTCATCAGGGCACCCCTGCTCAGTTCCTGCGGCGTGTGTCGCGAGACTATCCATTCGAACAATTCGTCGTCGGTCTTCACTTTATCGAAAGACACGCGTTTGGCGTGACGCGCCCGTCTCCGGCGCCGTACCAATTCGGTCGGGCTGCTGTGCCATTTGGACTCTTCCGTGGGGCCCGTGTAAAGGTACCCCAGTCCGGTGAGCGTGTCGATTACGTCTTGGTCAAGGTCTGGGTCTGTGTCCGCGTCCGGGTTCGCGTGTGAGGACTCGGCGTCTTTGCACCCGTACTGAGCACAAATGTATCTGTAAGGGGTCTCCAGTGCGTGACCGTGGGTTAACAGCACGGCCGAAATGATTAAAATCAACAGCATATTAATTCGTTCATGGGTCGAATCAGGTTAAATCCGACCGTAAAACATTAATAAAAATGTTTCATGTTGTATTACATGGGCCCCCCCGCAGTGCGAGGCCTGTGGGAGGACCAGGCCTAACTGGTGATGTCGACCTCGCACAGGCGTCGCCACCGCGGGACTCCCGGGCCCGCGGCCCCCCCGCAGTGCGAGGCCTGTGGGAGGACCAGGCCTAACTGGTGATGTCGACCTCGCACAGGCGTCGCCACCGCGGGACTCTCGGGCCCGCGGGCTCCACAGTGTGAGGCTGATGGTAGGCTGAGATCACCAAAAACTGGTGATCTCAGCCTCACATAAGCTTTGCACTGCACACACTCGCGGGCCCGGGAGTCCAGCAGTGCAAAGCGTATGGGACGCTGAGATCACATTTTTTTGTAGATACCCCCACATCCAAAGTAAAGAGAAAGAAAAAAAATTACTCTAGCTAAACAAAATACTGTATTCTACATGGTTCACTTTCTGCAGTTATGTGTTACATGTAACAGTGGGAAGAAAATAAAAGGACACGAATGAGCTTGTTCTTGTGGCATTTTTATTTTTACTTTCACTTCCAAAATGTTGACAGAAAGGTTGTTTTCAATTGTGACTTACACATCAAACTAGCAACACATTAAAATGTAAAACTATCCTTGAAATTTTGCTGGAACACGTCTCTGACGTTGTGATTGTTTTGGAACACGGGAGGAGACATCAAGTTCTGTATCAGAATCTTCATCCGAAATGGGAGCCTGCCACAATTCAGGTAACTGGCCAGTGTGAAATCTCTTGTTTCTTGCAAGGCCTGACTTGGAATCCAAGATTTTTCCACAAACATGACAGAGGTTGCGTTTCATAGTGGACCGGACATTGTCCAATATATCCTTATAATCTGCATCTAGGAGAAAGAAAAACATTAGAAGAATTTGATATTGAATGATCAATAATGAAATGTTGACCTGAAATCAGAAAATGCAACTTACCTCTGGGATCTCCTTCCTTTTTGTCATTGAACAACTCTGTCTGGTTATCCTCCATGGTAATATCTGTATGACCCTCTTCCACTGTGCTATTTAGATTATTCTGTTGAGGGCCAGCCTGAAGCGTGGTGGACCTCACTGCTGTATCCTGTATCTCTGGTGTATGTCAGTTAAATCTTCCCAGTTGACTGAAGTTTCGTTTCATCCACATGTCAAGGCTTCATGTGATATGGCAGTGGAGGAGTCTGGTTTAGGCAATATGCCTGCACAAGAGTTTTGGTCTTGCCTCCCATAGCAGAGCAGAGGGGAGGACGCACCGTTTGGCCACTCGGGAGACGCCTGTGCGAGGTCGACATCACCAGTTAGGCCTGGTCCTCCCAAAGGCCTCGCATAAGCTTTGCACTGCACACACTCGCGGGCCCGGGAGTCCGGCAGTGCAAAGCTTGTGGTCGGGCCACTGGTAAACCAACACTTTGTAAGTATTCACCCAGCTGCTGGACGGTGTCGTGGTGCATGCTCAGGCTGCCATAGCCACGACCATGGCCGACGAGGTGATAGAGTTCATGAGCAACGAAAGCAACCTGACCGAAGGCGGGTTGGAGCCCGACGACTACATTCTGATAAGCAGTCAGTACGTGTGTGACGCTGCCGCTTACGTGGGACTCACGTGGGGCGATCTGCATCAGATGATGACCTGTACGGGTCTCTGCGACCGTGTGGATCACAAGCCGGAGCCGGACTCCGAAGAGGAGAGACTCCTGGAATCGAGAGTCAAAGTCGCGAGTGCAGGTCACGGGTCCGGCGCTTGTCTACAAGAGAAACCCCCGGCACCGAGAGTCGATGGGGAGAGCATGGATTGCGACAATCATTCGGACTTACCCGAGAGCATGGATTGCGACAATACGTCACAGACACACCAAACCACCACATCGCAGTAGCCCAGTAACATTTCACGGCGAGGTTGTTACACCTACTACCAAGAGAACCCAAAAAGATATTGTTCTGTGAAAAAAAGATTTGTTTCATGTTAGTTTTATCACTTAAATGCACACAACACATGAAACATCTCACAGTGAATAAAGAAAGTTTATTTTTCAAATGTACATGTGCCCCACTGTCTCTTTTGTCTTCCGTTTGCAGCAGTCTTGTAAATTTTTGAAAGATTCCGCACGTTCAACTGTTGCTTCTTGGTGTGCGTGGTCAGCGATTTAAAGAACTTCCTGCAGTCTTTACAGTGATATTTCACGGCCTTGTCCCCGCGCTGGCCGAGATAGGTCTCCGCCGAGACCATCCACTTTTCCAACACTTCCTCGGTGCACTCGCTCGGGGGCACGCACAGTAGTTTCGTGCACATGAGAGCGTTGTCTTGCAGCATGCTCAGGGGGGACGGGGTGGCCGGGAAACTGTGTGGGTTTTTCACGTGGCAGAGCAGGGTCTGAAAGTACAGGCACTGCGCCAGTTCCATCAGTCGCGGGTCCGTGCTGGACGACGATCCCCTCAGTTGGATCCCGCGAGCGTCGGGTTTTACGGCCAGCGGCTCGGCCAGAGGCGCGGGGATGCAGCCGATCACCCGCGTTTCGGACATGGGCCGCATGTCCGCGATTTTTTCGTTCACCAGAGCGTCCAGGAGAGATCTGATCTTTCTCACGTAGCACATGTTTTTGACGTCAAACCCGGTCCTGCGCAGCACTCGCCGTATGTGCTTCCGCTCGTTCTCGGGCAACGCGAAGGCTCCCAGGTCGGTCCTTATGTCGTAGCGCTGTTCCATGGGCGGCAGCATTATTTCCGGCGGGCAGGTCCTCATGACCGACACGAGGCACGTCTTGCCGTCGTCGCGAGCGGCGGTCACGGCTTTGACGGTCTCCCGCAGCCTGCTCACAATCTCGCCAGACAGCTCCTCCACGTCGGTGCCCGCGGGCAGGAACGACGTCTGCGGCAAGACGCTGTTGATCACCACGTGGGTCAGAAACTTTCCCTTGGTGGTGTTGACCATTATCCTGTCGTAACGGTCGGCCATCTCGTACAGAGACATCACGTACTTTATGTGAAAGTTGTGCAGCGACTGGTCCGCGGGATCGGTGACGACGGGCCAGTTGCTGGCCTTGCACTCTTTTGCAAACTTGTCCAGGGCGAACTGCTTGCTTCCGCACAGCAGGCTCCCGCCGACGAGCGTGTCGCACATGAGCTTGGCGTGCGTCTCTATGGGAAACCGGCCGAGCATGGCCACCGCCGGGTCCTGCCTGTGGAAGCCCGGCACCTTGGTGTAGATGGACATGTTCTTGTTTTTGAAGATCTTGGGCAGATGTGTTTTCACTATGGTCACGTAGGGCACCTTGAGGGCCACGCCGTCGTACACCCCCCTGGCCTCAAACCTCTTCAGCGTGTCTTTGTGAAACCGTTCGTGGCTCTCCACTTTGGGCAGGTGTCGCCAGTCAAATATCCCGGCCGCGTATTTGAGCGTGAGCAGGGTGGCCACGTGCCGGTACACGGCGTTGCGTCTCAGGCAGTCCTCCCTGTCGTACATGTGACTGAAACACACCCCGTGCTTGTACAAGACCCGGACCGGGGACACGCCGCCGCGCTCGAAAGTCACGGTGACTCCCACAAAGTCTCGGACCCGCGACTTCTCCACGGTCCGTATGCCGGCCGCGACGACGGCCGGCGGGTCCGTGCGGCTGAGCAGCAGCACGGCGTCGCCCGGTTCGAGCTCCGGCCAGGGCCTACTCAGGAACATCGCGGTGTTCTTCTTGTCGACCGCCACGGCGTGGCCCTTGACGATCACGTCCACGAAGAGGTTTGTCACCAGCAGGGTGCCGGCGTTCTTGTTGCTCTTGTATGCCGGGAGTCCTTTGGTCTTGGTCGAGGTCTTGATCACGTTGCCCTCGCCGTCCAGCTCGTGGACCAGCGCCACGTAGGTCTTTTTCGACACGTGACAGAACACGGACGAGGCCGTCTCGTACTCCAGCTCCGTCCTGTAGTCCTCGGCGAAGGTCTCGTTGATCCTGACTCTGCCGACCTCGGTCTCCACCGTGTACACCGTGGCGCCGTCCTCGTCCCTGTCCGACGGGTCGAGGGCCGCGGACGGGACGAGCTTCCCGTCGGACGCCACGTACACCATCCGTTTCAGGCAGTCCTCTATCATCTCCACACGGATGTCTCTCAGGAACCCTTTGATCTGCTTGTCCGCCAGCTTAAACTTTTTGACAATGAACTCCACCATCTCTTCAAAACTGGCGCCGCGAAAGTCATCCGTGGTCTCCGACACGAACATTGTGCTGTCAGTGTCGCCGTATATCTGGACGCACCTGCCTTCCCGTCTGGCGTTCATGATCTTGTTCACGAATCCGATGAGCCGCCTGCCGTGGCCCGCTATCAGGGGCCCGCAGGGCCAGTCAGCCGTCCCGTAGTACGAGTTGGCCTGCAGCTTCATCTGCTGCTCCTGCTCAGAGTAGTACGCCCTGGACGCCTCGGTCTCGGCCGTGGCCTTCAGCCGCTTGTACTCCTGCCTGTGTTCCAGGAACAGGTCGACGCAGGCTGGCAGCATGGCCCTGTACCTCCTGATGGACCGCTTCTCCTCGGACAGTTTGCCGATCAAAGTCAGGCAGGGGAAGTTTTCGCTCTTGGGGACGTTGTGGAACGGATCGCTCCCCTTCCACTGCCAGTCGTAGCCCAGCCACCCCGCGGCCGTCGGCTGCGGGGAGCCGAGTAGCTCGATGGCTTCGGGAGACAAGTTTAGGTCCCCCATCAGCGACGGGTACATGGATTTGTAGTCCAGCCACCCCGCGACCGTCGGCTGCGGGGAGCCGAGTAGCTCGATGGTTTCGGGAGACACGTTCAGGTCCCCCATCAGCGACGGGTACATGGATTTGTAGTCCAGACATATCTCCAGCCCCAGCTGCCCCGTGGCGTAGTGCAGTCCTTTCAGCGGGTCCGCCACCACGCCGCCCTTCCAGTTCCAGCCCGAGTCAAAGTTCTTGGCGGGCGCGAGCCGATCCGCGACGGCCATGAGTCGGTCCTGCCTCACCTTCAGCGAAGGCAATCTCACCGAGTGTATGCTCTGGACGAACCCCTGAAAGTTCTCTAGCCTGCCGTGCGAAAGACAGTCGATGTTGTACGACGCCAGGCACTTGTACACAAGGTCCCGCAGGCAGGGTATGGTCTTGGCCAGCCTGACGCACAGTATGGCGTCGACCAAGTTGTAGACCAGCACTTTGAACAGGTCCTTCTTCCCCGAGCGCATCATGCTGTCGAGCTGTTCGTACGGTACTGTGGAAGAAGAAGACAAAAAAGAAAAAAAAGTAAGAACATTCATGTAAACTCATATCATGTACAAAGTGGTATTTCATTACTGTTTGGCACATTACCGTCTTGGATCTTGTGCAGCTTCTTGTCGTTTTTCGGGGGCAGCTTTCTTTCTTTTCTGTAGGCGCTCACTTCGCCCGCCACCACGGTGTCCAGCTTCAGGTTGGCGTACTTGTACTTCTTGTCTCTCGTGTAACACATGCAGTACAGGTCTATGATGGCGGTGCCGAAACCCTTCACTTTGAAATGTCCTATCTTCCTCTTCTTCTTGTTGAACCGACATATGATGGTCTTGCACTCTTCCGCGGCGGCACCGTGAGTCCCGACCGCCGGACCCGTGACTCGCTGGTCCGGCTCCTTGCCGTCGTCCTCGTCGTCCGGCTCCTCGCCGTCGTCCTCGTCGTCCGGCTCCTCGCCGTCGTCCTCGTCGTCCCCCGCGTTCGGCTCGTCCATCTCCATCACGCATCTGTTGGAGCGGGCCAGGGTGAGTTTGGTCTCCAAGTTCCTCTGGTCTGCATATGTGAAGTGATTGCGCAGGACGGTCTTGAGCGACGCTATCACTGTATCGTACATCTCTAACAGCCTGATGGTTTCAAACTGCAGGGTGTACTTTATCTTGGGGGCCTGCGGCGTCGACATGTTATGCTTGAGCATGAAAGTGTCCCAGTGGTGTTTTAAGTCGAACCTGGCTTTGTTGGCGGAACCGTGAGTGACGCAGCAGCCCCGCTCCCCGGCAAAGGCGTAAAACTTCACCCTCTGCTCTATGACTCTGATGTCGAAGTTTGCGTTGTAGACGTAGACTATCTCGGCCTTGGATTTCAGCAGCACTCCCATCATCTTCAGCAGCAGGTCCAGCTCGTTTTTCGCAGGAACGATCTGTATCCTCTTCCCGGCCCCGCCAACGTCGGACGGGTCCACGCCGACGTCGTCGCACACCGACGGGTCCACCTCGTAATCGTGGTTGGTTTTCAGCTTGTTGTAAACCACTATCAGTTTTTTCCTCCTCTCGGGCGACTTGGGCTCGTGCTGGTTGGTGAGCACGAGCGACACGGACGTGATCTCGTGCAGCAGCCCGCTGGTGTCTCGCTGCTTGGGTTTGATGGTCCTGTTGCAGCCCACCCGTTTCATCACGTCATTGAGCACGGCCAACTTAGCCGTTTGGTCGGCTATCTTGAACTCGGTGACGTAGGGGAACTGCGTCTCCTCAAAGGGCTTGCACATCAGACTCGTGTCTCTGAACTTTTGATCGAACACGGTCTCTATGTCCAAAGCGCACGTCACCCAAGCCCGTTTCACGAGCTCGGGAGCGCCGACGGTGAAGCGGTCCTGTGCCTTCTGGCAGTAGACGAAGTTCGAGGGGATCCAGCACTTCGCCTTCCTGTCGGGCACCTTGGGAATGAAGTACACTTTGCCGAACATCAGGTTGTTCACCAAGGCCGGCGTGTTGCCGTCCCACGACACGTATCGATATCTGTCGTACCAGAGCTCGAACTCGCCAAAGTGGAACCCCTTCTCTCGGGCGCCGTACAGAAACTGGATCGCCTGGCTGGGGTCGCTGAAGGCGATCACTGTGACGGGGACCTCACGTCTCAGCTCGTCGACAAAAACGGTCATGTCTGCGACGTGCAGCACCGAGCCTCGGAGCCATCGCAGGAGGGAGGCGAGCCGCTTGTCGGAGTCGGGATCGGGGGTTTTGATAAAGCCCGCGAAACACGCCAGCCCTTCGACCCTGATGGTAAACGTGGTCCCGGAGCCGAAGTCGTAACAACGGCAGTACAGGCTATTTTCTTGGTCGGAGTATATCACCGACTTTACGAGAACCTCGTCGAACCGGTCCCTCTGCGGTTCAGAGTCCTGGATCTCCGGCAGTATGGACTTGAAAGCTTGGCTGATTTGTGAGTTGGGATCCATTAATACGTGGCCACAAGGCTATAGAAGAAGATCTGTTTGAAAACGCTTGTCTGGCTCGTGCGAAATGGAGCATGGGCTACAAAACTGAGTTTTGTGACATCACGTGAGGGCGGAGAGACAAGTGATTAAAGGTTATCACCTTTTTGTGTTTGGGGTTTTGAGTCGATGATGGATACGGACACACTGGAACCAAGCAGGGACGACTACACGTTGTTTCCCACCCACATAACCCTGCCGAAAAACAAATGGAGTTTTCAAATAATATTAGAAAAAAGCAAATTTTACAACAGTGTCGACAACACCCTGTCCTTTGCCAACCTAAAAAAGAACCACACGCACAACGCCACGCTCTTTCTGTTTTTATACTACCTCACGTTCTGTTTTAACGGCATGGTGTATCAGATCACACTCGAGTCCAAGCTGAGCTTGTCCGTGATGGCTAGGTCGTTGCCCGTCAGGGACGGCGCGGCCAAGTACTACGTGTTCGTATTTGTGTTGCCGTGGCCCACGGAGAACCTATTCGTGAAGACAAACGACAACTGGCTGGCGAGAGAGTGTGAGTCCGAGGACGTGAGTTCCGACGACGCGGGTTTTGACGACGTGCTCGGAGACGAGGGATTAGACGTGACCGGGGCCCCGCAGCCCCTAAAGACTCACGTGTACAGGGCTTTTATGAGACTGCTGAGTTACAAGCTGAACGTGGTGTCGTACGCGTACCTCTACGTCAAGAGGTACGACATAAAGAAACAGCTCGACGAAATCTTCGAAGCGCTGAACCCCCAGCAGGACTGCGTTGCTCAGTGCATCACCAGGAAGCTGGTCACCAAACACGGCGGGCAGCTGTTTCACAACAGGAAGGTGGCTCACGATGGCCTGATAGGCAAGTTTTCGCTACGGTCTCTGTTGACGGCGCTGAGGAGGTACACCGGTAAACCTCTCGAGTCCACGGACCTGGACCCCGAGCACATATGGGGCCACGTGTCGGAACTCATGAAGGTCCACACGACGCAGACGTTCCGGGCCTACTGCGCTGAGATAACGAAACCGGTGGAGAGGCAGCTTGTGTCTTTTTTCGAGGCGTTTAACAGCCAGGAGACAGAGAGCGTCGAGACCAAGGGCATGATCGTTTTCCTGTACAGCTGGGGGGACATCATGACGGAGTTGGACCTCCTCAAGTGTTTCAGCGTGTACCTGCACCGGTGCTACGCCGTGCCGTCTCAGTCGGTCGACCTGCTGACGTACACGTGCGACGCCTGTCCCGGCAAGCAAATGTGCATACACAAGTATGCCAAGTTCTACGCAAACTACAGCGGGTCGATCAACGCTCTCGTTGCCGGCAACACGGACCAGTTCACGGTGCTCTACCCGCACATGCACACCATGCACACGGTGATCAAGGAGGCTCTGAAGGACAAGCACGCCATGTTGCCCAAGGACACTAGATCCACGTACGTGAGGTGGATGTTCTACTCGCTCATGAACTGCTACTTTCAGAGCACGCCCAACGTCACGGCGATATACACGACCATGTCGAACTTCATCCGAAAGCGAAAACGGTCTCTGGTCGGGTCCTTCATCGCGGACGACGGGTCAAACGAGCTGTGGATGGGCTCCGTCAACTCGAAAAGTAGCTGGGAGCACCCGGCCAAAGTGTACGACAGGGCCATCGTCAAGAAGCTGTTCGGCACGTTCAAGATCACCAGGCTCTATCAGGCGTACGTCTCGCTCTCGTACATCATCTCCAACTCGGCGCCGAGACAGCACACGCAAAAGTTTATGATTGTCAACTCCACGGGCCCCGCCGAAGGCAAGACGTTTGTGAACGACGTGCTGAGGGCGCTGTTCGCGACTATCTCGGAATGCCTGGAAGACCTGGGCTCTTTCACGCCCAGAGCCTTCGTGTACAACAGGAAGATCAGGACCTGCTCGGTCCTCACCTTCGAAGACGTGGCCAACGCTCCGGAAAAGCTGCAGAACTGCTCCACGGAAACCAGCCAGGCGGCCAACCAGTTTAAGCAGATACTCGATTCAGGCGTGCTGTACACCGACTCCACCGTCACCAACAAGACCAAAACGGCCATGACCCACGAAACCGTGAGAGTGTGCTCCGTGCAGAACGCCGGCTTCATCTGGAGCACAAACACACTCGAGCTCATGTCCAAAGCCTGGCGTGACAGGTGTCTGATCCTGGGCTCGGAGTACGGGCCCCCCATAAGGCGATCCATGTCCGGCTCTACGATTAAGCACAAAGTGACGGGCAAGAAGCTGAACGTCCTCTGCGAGACCATGCTGTACAGACAGAACCTGGCCCAGACCGCGGTCGTGATGTGCGACTCGCAGTGCCTGCACATGACCGAGAAGCACATGAACGTGGTGGAGACCATCGTGTCGGCGTTCGGCAAGCGGTTCCCCGTCCTGGTCACTTCTGACAGACCGGCGAACCGCAATGCCGTGAAACTGGACTACCTGATCTTTATGGAGGGCATGAAGCAGGCGTGCAACATCGCCTTCAACCTGTGGATACCGCCGTGGACCGACCTGCCGTCCACCTCGGGGGTGTCCGACTGTCGGACGTACATGACGCTGCTCAACGCTGCGAGGTTCCGGGCCCTGAGCCTTGCGTCGTTGGACCATCTGACCATAGACATTTTGGTCTTCCACAGGCTCATGTACCCGACCGTGCTGATCGACCACGCTCCCAAGGTTCTGGGGATTGACGTGGCGAGTAAGGTTCTGAGGGCCGTGGCGAACATCATCAGGTCGGCGGTCACGGCTTCCGAGACGCAGGTGCCCACGATGGCCCACAGTCGCGGAGCCATGGTGTTCACCAACCTTGCGGAATGCAACCTGCCCAACGTGATGAACATGCCCTGGCTGAAGGACGAGTCCGCAAAGGAGCTGATGAAAAACGTAACCAAGTGCTTTGTGACCAAGAGGAGCGACAGGCTAGAGAAATACGGACAATACAAGGAAAAGATGGTCATCCCGACGGACAACGTGTACGACACCTACATGACCGTGTTTCCCGACGTGGGAGCGTCTCTCTGGCGCAAACTCAAAGCGGCCGCTCTGAGAGTGTACAGACACGCCAGCGAGTTCCCGGAGCCAACGATCGTCGGGGAGTTCTGGGGCGCCCCGGACCCGCTGCGCGTCACAGAGGATTCGGACGCCGACGACGAGGCCGGAGAAGAAGAGCGGGGCTCGACGGAAGGCGTGACGAGACGGGGGACCGTTCGGTACATCCGCATGTGCGTGAACGATCTGTCGGAGGAGGAGCAGTTTCTGCTCACTTGCTTGGCGGAACTCCCCGGAAAGTGCAGGATGCAGGAGCTGGAGATCAACAGCGTGAGGGGCTCGGCGAAGATGTTGATCGAAACGTGCTACGGGGCCCTCCTGCTGCAGAGCAGTCTCGAGGGCGTCGTGGCTTTCAAAAGGGATTTCTACTGCGTGGACAGCGTAGTCGAGGCGTACGGCTGGTGCGGCGGGAGCAGGAAGCGGTGGAGCAACGGCTCGATAAAACAGAGCATACCAAGCAGCGTGCTCAACGCGAAGAAGCTGAAGCTGCTGACGGAGAAGATGCCGTATATAGAATCGGCGTCTTTTCACAAACCGCGTTGGCTGGCGTACACCCTGCAGCATTATGTGGGGCCGTGTGTGAAAAACGCCGCCAGCTTTTGCAAAACCCTGACGGTGTTCGACGGGGACACCCTGAAGCTCAAGCCGCTGTGCGAAACCAACACGAGATCTTTCGCCGTGCCTAAGAACTGGGAGTACGACGCGGCGTTCCGCGTGCTCGACCAGAGGACTAACAACAAGTGCTCCAAAGAGGTCAGGACGCGGGTGTATTCGTGCATGCTGTTTAGGCCGAGGTCTTGGACAGAGATAAAACTCTTTATCGAATGTTTTACAAGCACTCGCATGATCATGGAAAAACATTACGGCGTAGACCCTCGGACCCTCAGCTAAAGACGAAGGACGATACGCCGCATACTCTTCTCGAGTGTGTTGTGTTGTGTTTCTTGTACAGAGTGTAACCAAAGTAGATTTTGTCATGTTGTAAAATGTGATAACAAATAAAGTGATTCTGAATTATGATTATGTGGTTGACTGTGTGGTTTTTGACTGTTTGCAATGTCTGTGGTCTGAGGTGCTCGTGAGTGGTGTGTGGTAATGAGGAGCCGGTACACCGTGTATAGTCTTTATCTTTTTGAAACACACAGAAGAAAGAAAATAGAAAACGGAAAACAGAAAGGCTTTCGACTTTGAGACTCACAGAGTCGGGGGTTTGTACATAGTAATGGTAATGAGAAGCCGGTACATTGTATATTTTTCTATCTTTTTAAAACACACGATTTTTTCGTTACATTGTAAAACTTGGTTTCTTCGCAGATCATCAGCACGTCGTTGCTCAAACGATCCAACAACGTGATCCTGAGGAACCGGTAGTCTTCGGCAAGAGGAAGCAGTTTCTCTCGGATGGCGCGTGCGACCTGTCCGGTGACGTGCGCAGTGTCAGTGATCCAAACCGTGTCCGCGGTTGTGCTGAACTCTGTCGGCGTGGGCTTGCAGCCCACGCACACCAGTGTCGGACGGTTGCACTCGCCGCACAACGCCGGGCGGCTCTGCGTCTCCCGCGCCGTTTCTTTGTCCGTTTTGACGGACCGGCGCGTCCGTTTCTTGCGCGGGCTCACGGCATCCATGGCGACTTCCATCTTTACCCTGTACGCGTTAAAGGTGTGGCTCGGATGAGGCACGACCATGACGCAGACAAGCCTGCCGCGGAAAGCTTCGGCCAGCACGGCCGACATCAGCCGGTCCGCCATCTCCCCTTTCGCGGCCGGGCCGACGTCCGCGTTGTCAAAGTCGACCACGGTGTCGTACGCCACGGTGACAGCGCAGGGGTCTAGCCTGCCGGCGACAGAATTGTACAGCCTGTGGTCTATGGTCACCGCGAGGTTCTGTCCCGTGCAGAGGTCGCATCTCACTTTCAACAGAGGGTCCAGGCTGGATGGCCGCGACCCGCGTCGGCAGTAAAAGTTGGTACACAGGTGGATGAGACTTCTCCCGTCCGGACGTCTTCCCATTTTCAATTGTTGGTAAGCGTCGAGGAAAGCCCTGGCTTCATCGTACATCTTGCACGCGCCTGTTTCCCAAGATTTCACCCCTGTCAGCAGTCCGCGGGGTTTTTAAAAAAAACCTGTGAAGTGCATTTCTTTAGCTCCACCCATCGAAATTCATTTAAGTATCGGGCGATGCAGCGAGGGTGGACACATTTCAAAAAACAGGACTCTGACTATGGAGACCGTTACCGCCGCCCCAGCCGACTCGCAGACCCTTGACCCCGTTCCCGAGAGCGGTCTTATCCAAGCTGGCGCCGCCGCAGACGAGTACAAGGGCACCGAAGGGCCGGAAGCCGAGTCCGAGGTCTTCGCTTCCGAAGACCTCGCGTTCCGGGCGGCATGCTGTGAGTCCCAGTACCGGCCCCTGCCCAACACGGCAGCGCAGCAGGACGGGGTTGACGAGAACCAGGTCTCTTCGGACGAGACCAACCGCTCACCGTCCCCTTTCATCACGAAACTGATGAAACAGCCAAAAACTCTCGGATTTCATTCAGCTTCACAGTTAGATAAAATCGCGGAAACTCCCAACAACAGTGACGGCGACAGCTACATGGACTTCGGCGAGGGCGACAGCGACATGGACTTCGGCGAGGCCGACATCGAAGCGGAATCGCAAGAGGAATCGCTAGCTAGGAGGTTAACCTCCTCCTCTCCTCCTCTATACGTCTTTCCTCTCCTCTCCCGCTCTCCCAGGTTTCTGCCATCTGTTCCTGCCAGAGGACAAGTTCCCCAAGGGGTCCGCGAGGTCCCCGAGACCGAAAGCGACGCGGACCAAGCCGACGCGGGAGAGGACTCCCAAGAGCCGGACGCGGGAGAGGACTCCCAAGAGCCGGACGCTGGAGAGGACTCCCAAGAGCCGGACGCTGGAGAGGACTCCCAAGAGCCGGACGCGGGAGAGGACTCCCAAGAGCCGGACGCTGGAGAGGACTCCCAAGAGCCGGACGCTGGAGAGGACTCCCAAGAACCCTGCAACGGCACACAGCCTGAACATGCCGTGCGACAGGAAAGCCCTGTGGCGCTCTCTCAGAAGAAAAGGACAAAAATGTCCATTCGGTGCACACCGCCCGAGAACACCAAGAGAGCATCAAAAGCTGCAAGGACTAAAGGCACGAAGGCTAAGGACACGAAGGCTAAGGGCATACCACGAAAGAGTGCTCGGGTCACACGTTGTATGAATGTGTAACTCAAATAAAAATGTATATAGCAATAATAGATCCCGTTATTGAATCTGTTGGTTCTTGACTTAAACTGATGTGTGCACTTGAAAAAGCATTTTATTTATATCAAAACTTGATTTCATTCATAGTCCACAATGAGTTCCATGTCTTAATGGCACATCTTCATATGACAATATCAGTGTCTAGGTGGATCTTGTATCCCTGATCTTCTTTGGGAGTTCAGACTGCTCTAGACCGTGTTGAACAACTGCTAGTTTGCATAAAGTAAGCAGACTAGGATTAAAGTCTAAGATGTACAAGCCAAGTTCATCTGCGGCAAAGAAACGATCTCCCACCACGTGCGAGCCATGTGCGAGCTTAAAATCATCATCCAAACATGGGCCCTCCATCCCCTTTGGAGAAACCTTTTTACAGGAGAAGGTATTTGGATTGAATTTCCAGTTGCCACCGAAGCGCTGTCCAGCACGACATGGTGCCGGAAACACAGTGGTTGTGATAAGCCCGTGTTGCAGGATGAGACTATTTTTAATAATACAAATATTAGAAAGAAATAACAAGACCTTGAAAATAATAATAATAATAATAATAAAACTTTATTTGTATGACATGAAATGCAGCTCAAAGTGCTTTACAGAGCATAAAATGAAGCACATGTGCTTAACAGAGAAAAAGTAAAATAGAAATAAAAAATACATAAAAAAGAGATAAGTAAAATGATTACAATAAAGCAAGAAAAAATAAAAGCATAGAACATTGAAGAACAATTTCAGAGCCCTGTAGAACAACGCATAACAAATTATTGTATGTCCACAAGAATATTTAACCGTTGTATTTTATGGAATAAACGACAAAACATCTTCTGTTTTTCGCACCCAAATATTCCCATAACATTTTGTATAAAATAATAAATCGTGCTGTGTGTCACAATACTTTTTGAGACATTCCCGGGCCCGGGAGTCCGGACCGCGGGCTTAATGGCAAATCTTCATATGACAATATCAGTCTGGGGAGGATCTTGTATCTCGTGTATATATATGTCTGCCAAATCCTGCTTGATGTTATGTGGGAGTTCTGACTGATCTAAAACATGTTTAATAACTACTAGCAGACCAGACTGCCAAATCCTGCTTGATGTTATGTGGGAGTTCTGACTGATCTAAAACATGTTTAATAACTACTAGCTTGCATAAAGTCACCAGACTAGGATTTAAGTCTAAGATATACAAGGCAAATGGTGTTGTGGGTTCATATGTGGCGAAGACGCGATCTCCCACCACGTACGAGCACATCCCATAGAAATGAGTATGATTATATGGGCCCTCTATCCCCTTTGGCTCAACATTTTTCCATGAGTTGGTATTTGGATTTAATTTCCACAGGTCGACGTGGTAAATTGGATCCATGGTCATATTCAGGTCCATGCCACCAAATATGTACAGCTCTCCATTGTAGGCAAAGGCTGAATGATGCACTCTTCCTTCCGGAATGGGATGTGCAGAAGTGCAACTTCTCCAGCAGTTGGTAATTGTGTCAAATACTCTCATGTCATTGATCCCCATCTCCCTCCTGTCCCTCCTTCCCCCAAATACAAATATTTTTGTCCCGATAATGGTGGCAGAGTGACCTTCTGTAGCCGGTGCAGTGCCTCTGGTGTTAAAGAACGACCAGACCATTGTGTCAGTGTTCAACATGTGGATCTCATTTGTGGTCTCACTTCTGTTTATGAGGTATCCTCCATGTATATACATGGCCTTCCCCAAGACACAGGCTGAGTGGTAGTGCCTCTCCTCTGGAACAGCTCCAGAGACTTCCGGAGTGAACCAACTGTGGGTGTTGACATCAAATGCATGAAGAACGTTAAAAGCCTCCTCCTGTAGGCCACCTTGTAGGCCACCCCAGAGGTAGATAGTATCTTCTATTAGCACAACCGTGAAGTCAGTTTGCCTGGGCGGAACCTGAGTGGGACATCCTCCTCCTTCTGCTGTCACTGGGAGCTTTTTCCACTGCGAAGTTAGTGTGTTGAAGGAATGCACAACAACAAGATCCTCTCCACTAATGGATCCTTGGAAGCAGTACAACTTGTGACCAACTGCCACAGAAGTTTTAAATGGTCTAAAAAAGGGTGTTCTCTCTCCCTGAAGCAATTTCCAGTACAACATTGTGCTGGAAACACAATGGTTGTAATAAGCCTTGTTTTGCAGGAGGAGACTTATTTTATCCTCTCTTATAGGACACGGTAAATACACACGCCCCATAGGCACATCCCTTTCCGAAAGGAAGATTGTATCATTCAGCCCGCACGCGTGGGAAATTCCCCCCGTGTTCTGCTATGGGAGGCTGAGCGTGGGAAAGTCCCCTCTACTGTGTGTGTGCTTGTGTGTGGGTCACGAGAAAATCGTGACCTCGGCATCGCATCCGCTTTGCACTGCCGGACGGACTCCCGGGGCCGGGAGTGCGCGCAGCGCACTGCCTATGCGGGGCCCGAGTTCACGAAAAAATCGTGAACTCGGCGTCCCCATCCGCTTTGCACCGCCGGACTCCCGGGGCCGGGAGTGCGCGCAGCGCACTGCCTATGCGGGGGCTGAGTTCACGAAAAAATCGTGAACTCGGCTCCCCATCCGCTTTGCACTGCCTGTGCACTGCCTATGCGGGGGCTGAGTTCACGAAAAAATCGTGAACTCGGCGTCCCCATCCGCTTTGCACCGCCGGACTCCCGGGGCCGGGAGTGCGCGCAGCGCACTGCCTATGCGGGGGCTGAGTTCACGAAAAAATCGTGAACTCGGCTCCCCATCCGCTTTGCACCGCCGGACTCGCGGCTCCGCGAGTGCGCGCAGCGCACTGCCTATGCGGGGCTGAGTTCACGAGAAAATCGTGAACTCGGCGCCCCATCCGCTTTGCACCGCCGGACTCCCGGGGCCGCGAGTGCGTGTGCGTTGGTGTCGGCACGTGCGTGCACGCGCGTAACAATGAAAATAAAAAACCATTACAGCCACAAATTTCACGACATTGGGGTTCAACTTTTTATTAACCAGTTCACAAACGGTGGGACACCAAACGACAACGGCCGTTCATGAGGTATATACCGGTATGCACCCAAATATTCCCATAACATTTTGTATAAAATAATAAATCGTGCTGTGTGTCACAATACTTTTTGAGCCATTCCCGGGCCCGGGAGTCCGGACCGCGGGCTTAAAGTGGCCAAAGTCCCGGGCCCGGGAGTCCCGCGGTGGCACGCCTGTGCGTGGCCGAGATCACCAGTTTTTGGTGATCTCAGCCTACCATCAGCCTCACACTGTGGAGCCCAATCACCAGTTAGGCCTCGTCCTCCCACAGGCCTCGCATTGCGGGGGGCCGCGGGCCCGGGAGTCCCGCGGTGGCACGCCTGTGCGTGGCCGAGATCCCCAGTTTATGGTGATCTCAGCTGATGACTCGCCGAGGATATTTTAAAAACTCGGAGCGATGTTGCCTTGAAACAAAAGGTTTAATAATAAAAAAGACACATGAGACACATTTTGACACGTTTTTTTTGTTTATTCCATACAATACAGCAATGAAACACACGGCAGTCGATATCGTCAATGTTAAAGGCAACGCCATACAGTCCAACGTCTTTCAAACAAGCTTCACTGGTCCTCCTCTCTGAGCCCCTTTCGGGTGACCGAAGAATGAGTTTGGAGTGTAGCGATAGCACTCTCTGTGTGGAAACGGCTCCTTCGCCTCTCCCCTTAACGTGAGCCTGTCGACGAGTACTGTGCTTTTAATTTTGTTGCTCGTGTGAACTTGTGCTGTGTACCAATGACCAATAAACTAAACGCCCCATGGTTCTCCACGATTGTACTACCACTACAACCACCACCGTCAAAACCAATTGCCCTTAAACACAGAACAGAATAATATGTTGAGAGAGGAAAACCACACAAGAAACAATAGTCGATGGATGAAATACATTGGGTTTTAATGACACAAGTTGGAAGCGTTACATTCATAGATTATAACATGTCTTAGTATAAGGGGGTTTCAGTCGTATTGGGTTTTAATAACACAAATGCCAAAAAAGTCACATTCATTAATTATATATACATTTGTAAGGTCTCTTTCCCTAGCACGCTTCTCGCATCCGGGGGAAGATGTGGAAAAGCAGGGTCTAGTGTGCTTGTGCCGCGTGCCAGTCTTTCGCGCTCTCGCTGTCCGCGGTCATGGCTGTCAGTTCCTCTCTGAGTTTGCGAGGAAGTTCCAGCTGCGTCAGGCCATGTCGAATAACCGCTACCTTGCACAAAGTCTTCAAACTGGGGCTTAAATCCAACACTGACAAGTCAAAGTAGAAAACGTCATCGTCGAGATGTCCTTCGGCGAAGACGATGACAATATCTCTCACCAGGAAACACCGCCACCCATAGCTCACATCTACACGGCATCCCCTTATCCCCTTGGGCGTAACTCTCTTCCAGGTGCAGGTCTCTGGGTTGAATTTCCACAGGGATTGTATCTTTTCCCCCCATTGGGGACCAACAAACGTGTACAGCTCTCCGCCGTAGGCAAAGGCCGAATTTTCCCAGAGCTGTTCCGGGGTACGGGCCACGTGCCTCCAGAGGTTGCTGGTTGTGTCAAACACGTTCAAGTCCTGACGTGAGAGTGCAAACACCTCTGTCCCCATGGTAGTGGTAGAGAGGTAACAGGTAGGTGGCCCAGGGCCTCTTGCATTAATCAAGGACCAGGTCATGGTGCTGGTGTTTAAAGTGTAGATGTCATTGATGTGACGGGAAGGCTGCCCAGGTGATTTGGTGTATCCTCCGTATAAATACATGACTTCCCCCACGGCACAGGCCGAGTGCCAGTACCTGCCTTCCGGAGTGTACCCGGACACGTTGGGTTTGCGCCATCCGTGGGTGTCCGTATCGAAGGCGTACAGATCGTCGAAACACTTCCACCTTGGCCATATCCCCTCTCGCATTATACCTCCCCAGATGTAGACGGTGTCTCCTATCAGTACGGCTGTGTGGTTGGAGCGGAGGGTGGGAATGTCAGCTGGACTCCCTCCCGTCCCTCCTCCTGCTGTGGCCGGAAGCAATGTCCAACTCAAGGACACCGTGTCGAAAACGCGTACCGAGAAAACACAAATTTCATCCTCTCCGAAATGTGTTCGGGGACGACGTCGCCCGCGTGGCCGAAGCCGTGGCTTCCTGTGCCAGCCAAAGCAGTACAACCGGTCTCCGACGGACACGCAAGCATACTCGTATGGCATTGCCTGCACGTCGCGCAGACTCGCTGTCCAGAGCGCCATTTGTATCACCGCGATGGATGTGACGAGCTTAAAAAAACTGACAGCTCGTAGCTAGTGGTAAATACGGTAGGTCTACTCTGCTGCTCCCCAGATGTAGACGGTGTCTCCTATCAGTACGGCTGTGTGGTTGGAGCGGAGGGTGGGAATGTCAGCTGGACTCCCTCCCGTCCCTCCTCCTGCTGTGGCCGGAAGCAATGTCCAACTCAAGGACACCGTGTTGAAAAGGGGTCCTTTGCACAAATGTCATCCTCTCCGAAATGTGTTCGGGGACGACGTCGCCCGCGTGGCCGAAGCCGTGGCTTCCTGTGCCGGCCAAAGCAGTACAACCGGTGTCCGACGGACACGCAAGCATACTCGTATGGCATTGCCTGCACGTCGCGCAGACTCGCTGTCCAGAGCGCCATTTGTATCACCGCGATGGATGTGACGAACTTAAAAAAACTGACAGCTCGTAGCTAGTGGTAAATACGGTAGGCGGATGGGGCGCCGAGTTCACGATTTCTTCGTGAACTCAGCCCCGCATAGGCAGTGCGCTGCGCGCACTCCCGGCTCCGGGAGTCCGGCGGTGCAAAGCGGATGGGGCGCCGAGTTCACGATTTTTTCGTGAACTCAGCCCCCGCATAGGCAGTGCACAGGCAGTGCAAAGCGGATGGGGAGCCGAGTTCACGATTTTTTCGTGAACTCAGCCCCCGCATAGGCAGTGCGCTGCGCGCACTCCCGGCCCCGGGAGTCCGGCGGTGCAAAGCGGATGGGGACGCCGAGTTCACGATTTTTTCGTGAACTCAGCCCCGCATAGGCAGTGCACAGGCAGTGCAAAGCGGATGGGGAGCCGAGTTCACGATTTTTTCGTGAACTCGGGCCCCCGCATAGGCAGTGCGCTGCGCGCACTCCCGGCCCCGGGAGTCCGGCGGTGCAAAGCGGATGGGGCGCCGAGTTCACGATTTTTTCGTGAACTCGGGCCCCGCATAGGCAGTGCGCTGCGGCGCACTCGCGGCCCCGGGAGTCCGTCCGGCAGTGCAAAGCGGATGCGATGCCGAGGTCACGATTTTCTCGTGACCCACACACACGCACACACAGAGTAGAGGGGACTTTCCCACGCTCAGCCTCCCATAGCAGAACACGGGGGGGAATTTCCCGCGCGCGCACACCCACACACACACACACACACACACACACACACACACACACACACACACACACACACACACGCACACACACACACACACACACACGCACGCACACACACACACACACACACACACACACACACACACGCACACACACACACACACACGCACACACACACACGGTAGGTCTACTCTGCTTTAACACTTGGGACCCACCTGAGAGGGACAGAGGGGGATCATTTTATATACTCTGTATTGTATGAAATAAACACCAAAGCGCATAAAACATTCTCTTGTGTGTAATTCTTATTAACCAAACTTGAAAAAAACCCACTGGCATTCTTATAGCCCAGGTTGACTAAAAGCAAAGCCACCCCCCGCCCCACATTTCGCACCCCTTTCACACTGCGGGAGCCTCTCACACGGCAGGATCGGTGTCGGCTCCGACAACGTCAGTGTGAAGTCCGTCAGTGTGAAGACCATGGCTGCTGCGCACGTCAATCCCACCGAACCGCACCGCTGTTGTCGGTGGCACGGATACAGAGACGCCGTAAAAATTCTCAATGCCGTGAACGTACTTCACACGGAGGTAGCGCCAGAGTTGCTGTCCAACACCCAACATAAAATGTGGGGGTCAAATCCTAAACAGGACACGGACATATGCTGTGCATGCCACTACCCGACAGCCAGCAGCCCCAAGAGCACTCCAAGGCGGACAAATAAAGACTTTTCTCTGACTGTCGACACCGAATCCGAGAGTTCCGCGCTCGCACGCCCGGTTTCCAAGTCACAGAGCCGGGAGTCAAGTCAAGTCAAGTCAAGTTTATTTTAAGTGTCAAATCATAACAAGTTATCTCAAGACACTTTACATTTAGACAAGAGTACCGACAAAGATCCATCCAGAGCAAGCAACAATGCAACTGTGGTAACGAAAAACTCAAAAAACGAGAAAATCGAGAAACGTCAGGCTGACCAGGCTCTGGAGGATTGCCGTCAGCCTCTGCAATCAGCAGTCTCTTTGACTCCCTCGTATAGCCGTTTTAGACAAGTACACGCTTTGGTCGCTGTTGACTATCTCCCTGTACCCGTGAACAACCAGTATGAGAGCGGCGAACATGTCGTCTTTCGAGTACTCTCCGCCCAGCTTGCGCTTCCCCCCGGTGATGACTTTGTTGCTGCATTTCAGAGTGGACACTTCGGACAGCTCGACCCTGAGTTTCTTCAGCAGGTTTTCGCCCTTGGCTATGTTGTTCCGGGACATGATAGGGCCGTCCACCTCGAACATGAAGCTACTGTCGGTGGCCTGCTGGATCAGGTTGTTGGGCATGATGTTGTTTATGTCCGTGGACACCATCCCGGGCTCGGTCTGCGTGTTGTGATTGCTCAGGGGCACGTTCTGCTGCAGACGCGTCCTGCGGACCTTGGCCTCTCCGGTCAACATCTCGCCAAAGGAAACCACGGTCTCCATGTAACCCACGTTGTAGGCCATGATGCTCGAGTGCAGATGGGTGACCATTTCTATTTTGTTCAGGCCCACGTGCTTGCCCGGATATATCTTATGCTGACGGGAATCCCGCTTGTGGTAGCCGTAGGCCAGAAACCCGCCGGTGATCGGGTGGTTGAGTTTGTGCAAGACCCGGGAGAGGAGGATCGCCACTTCTTCCATGTAGGTGTTCTGCTCTATGATGATGTATACGGGCACGGCGTTCCAGTTCACCCTGAAGGCGGTCTTCATGGCATTTGCGTGCAAATATATGAGCGCGCAAAAGGCCTCCTGGAGTCCGCACTCCAAGTCGCCTATTTCCATTTCTTCCAATCCGAATATCTACAAGATACAGAGAGGAAAGAAAATACAGCGCGTGAGAAAGAGCGACATACACATATTACTTTTTTCTAAAGGAAACCATGAACTGCGGCCAATGCCGCTGCGGCCTCATCGTAGACAAAATAATCACTATAGTGACAACGTGGGACACGGACGAGCTGTGCGAAAAATACAAATTCATGGTAGTCACAACCGCCTTCCTCTCGCATTTTATGTTCGTTTCGGCCATGAGCACCCCGGAAATGTTGCAGAACTTTGGGATAGCGACCAACTACATGCTTTTAAAAATGAAAAGCGTGCAGCTGTTGGACACCGCTCAAAAGGGGTCCGCTTATCTCACCGGATGCCTCGGCATCGAGGCCCATCTGGCGGACTCCATACTCGAGACGGTCTGGCCGAGCTGGAACAAGACCCTGTCTCCCGTGGCGTTGGTCACTTCCGTGGAGCTGACTCTACAGGGGACGGCGGCCTCGCTGGCCGTGCTCAAAGACGTGCTGTCGAGGTGCAGGCTCACCAAAGTCTACATCGCAACATGCATGACGCTGTGGCTCGAGTGCGACACGGTGTCGCCGTGCGACTGCGTCAAATTCAACAGACTCGTCACGTGTTCTCACCACATCACAATCCCGCAGAGGGACCCTCTCACAGACAGGATGGTGACGGACTACAGGCAGATAGCGGTCAACATAGTGGACGTGCTGGACGACGCGTCCCTTGTGGAATACGCGGCGGGCAGAGACGACACGGACGGCGACGGGGACTCCCGGGCCCGGGAGTCAAACATTTGCTTTCACACTCTGTACGTGGACCTGAACGTACGCATGACACTAACCGCAAAGCACCCGTTCTGCAGAGCCAGCCCGGACACCAGGCCCGCACAGGACTTGGTGCCGTTGGCGAACGTGGGATCGAAGCCGATGTAAAAGGCGACGGGCTGCGTGTCGGAGAAGGACAGCTTGTTGCGCATCAACTGTTCCAGGCATCTGGTGTCAAACGGCCTCACGGTGTCGCTCTTGGTGTTGGACTCCGTGACGGACTGCCCGACAACTTCGGCCTCGAAGCCCTTGGGCACGATCATGTTCATCAGGGTTTTCAGATGGTCGTTCACCTCTATGTACGGCGGACAGTAGATGCTGAGGCACGGGCACATGGTGCTCTCCAGCTTCAGATGCGCCTTGCACTTGAGCGACTGGGATATGACGTGAAACACGGGGTTGTCGTCCTTGTCCTTGATGTCGTTCACTTTCATGAGCCACGTGCAGTTGCTCACGTGAGACGTGATGTGGACCTGTTTCCGGCCCTTGAACGAGATGTTCGGCAGCACGCTCAGCAGCGTCTTGGAGCTGACAAATCCCGCCTCGTCAACCAGGATCAAATCTGCGGTCTTCCCTCGGCTTGCCTGCCAATGAGATAAAAGGACGGTTGGGGGCTATGAGTTTAAAAAACACACACGGCGTGGTACGTACCACATCATAAAACAAAGTAAAGTAACATAGAGATTTCAGTGTATTTTTCACATTTTACCACGTGTGTACTCAAAATAACACGACGCTCGAGCGTTCCGGTCAACGAAATGGAAACGGTGTTTCAAAAGAACTCGACTGACGTGGCCATGTGCGTCTTGCAGTCGTGCACGTTTACTCAAATCAGACAGGGCGTGCACCGGTGCCTGCGGCATCACACGGAACACAAGTGCGGTCTGCGCACCTGCAAGTCCTTGCTCGTAGCATGCAAATACATGCCTGTGGATTGCAAACACACACACAAGGCTCACGTCGCGTGCGAGGACGTCCAATTTGACCCGGACTGTCCCCTTGGCAAGCACGGCGACGCCGGTGTGCAGGACTACAGGTGCGTGGACAACACTCCCGTCGCGGAGACGTTTGCCGAGTACTTGCTGGCCACCAGGCACAAAAAGGCCGAGCAGTACAACCGGTGCTGCGAAGAGGACCTGAAGAGGTTGCTCAAAAGGTGCATCCCCACCGTGATAAATTACACAGAGTTCATAACGTCGGCCGAGTTTCTGCGGTGCTACGACTCTCACGACCACAGCATAGGCCATGACGACAAGTGGAGGCACAGGCTGACCGAACACTGCTCCCGCAACATAACGGCGGCGTCCAGGGACGTGCGGTCCGAAACGATGAACGCAATGACCATCTTGGCCACGCTCGTCTTCTACTCTAAAGACACGGTTCGTCAGCACATAAAACAACTGGTGGACTGCAAGGACGACTCAGTGTTCTACGACAAACTGCTGATTTTACTCTTTTTCTGCCACGACTACATGAAGTGGACGTACAGGGGAAAGACCACGGACACCGTGATAGAGAGCAAGCTCCTCGTCTACATATTTTTCAACAGAAAGACCGAAGTGCAGAAGACCTATTCTACGCTGCACAAAGATATAAAAACATGCATGAAAGCCAACAAAACAAAAATGCACGCTATTTTAAAAAGCTGTCTTGATGTGGAAAGTACCATACACTGTTATTTCACACGTTTTCAATAAATAAACCAATTGAACACAAAACCCTCTGAGTTGAAAAGGTTGCATTGTTTTTATTGCTTTACAACACACAACATGGTGGTAGTAAAATATTGTATTTTCTTCCCCCTTTCTTTCACACGTCGTCCTCATCGAGGTTCATATCTATGTACAAATGTTTTTTGTTGGAATAAATGTCGATTTGCCAGTGCGTCACCGATATCTTAGTGATGGGTTGGGTGCCGTACAGTATGGCCCTTTCTTGGACGCAGTTGGACGAGTGTTTGTGGAGCAGCTCGTTGACAAAGTCAGTCTTGAAAGTGGTTATATGTGACAAAACATCTGTAGATTTCGTCAGGGTTTTGGAATAGGAAATGTTTGAGCCGGCCATTTTTGTCACAGCACGTCAGGCTGATCCGGAACGTGGGGTAGATGCAGACGCTGTTCAGAGGCAGGTTGTCTCTGTGCCGGTCGGGCCTCACGAGCTTCACCACTTTATTCTTCAGTACGGAGAACGACAACACGTTGCCTATCAGCCAACACAGCTTGTGCAGAGACAGGATGAGTTCTTTGTGAGCGTCCGAGTCCACGTTCACCAAGACGCTTTTCATAAACCCGGCCGCCACGCTTTCTGCGTACGTGAGCCCCACCGCGTTGCACAGGTTGCACTCATTTATGTTGCGGTACAACCAATTGGCTTTCGGCGTGGACATGCCCAGTCCCATCAGGTGGCGAAAAAAAGTGATCCTGGGGCTCACCCTGTACTTTTGCCAGTACGACCTGACGGGACACAGGACGTACTTGCACACGTCGTTAGTGAAGCTCTTGGGCAGCTGTCCCCCCAGCAGCGTCGTGATGAGGTGCCTCCTCATGGTGGTTATCTCATCGCCGGTGACGGGTTGGGGAGTCGAGGTGGGTTTGTTGAGAAACTTGGTCCGGCACTTCTCTGCCGCCACGTAGGCCAGAGTCACGTCCAGTATGTACTTGGTGGGCTGCCTGCGGGCCTTAAAGTTCCGGAAGGCCTCCACGCACTTGTTGTACTCTAACAAGTTCTTGTGCAGCAGGTGCTCCAGCCTGAGGCGCTCCTGTTTGCGACGCACCGAGTCTAGAGTCGACACGAA
The DNA here is from genome assembly GCF_963921795.1 of Nannobrachium achirus. NCBI lineage: Eukaryota > Metazoa > Chordata > Actinopteri > Myctophiformes > Myctophidae > Nannobrachium > Nannobrachium achirus. Next base: position 29,645,143 of record NC_137816.1, on the reverse strand, counting down.
GTCCGTGGGCTCGGCCCCGGCGTTGGTGCTGTACGTCATGTTCAGCTGAAAGTAGTTGTCTTTGGTGCAGGCTCCCGAAATGACCACGTCGAGCGTGGGCACCTCGCCGGGCTTGGAGATGATCTCGGCTCTTTCCCGGACGTTGTGTGCCTCCAGCCCGTGTCGCGGGTCCGGACCCGCGGCGCCGTCGTTCGCGTCCGCCACCGCCCTGGTCACGTGGTTGCAGGACACCAGGTCTATCCTGGCCACCACCGTGTCCAGCTCCGTGTTCAGGTCGAACAGGCACTCGGGGCAGTATCTGATGTCGTACATCGCGACCGGTATGACTTCGTAGTTGACCAGGATGACCATGAATTTGATCCACTCGTCCATGAGCGGGGCCACGTCTCTGTAAAAGTACGACGACTGCGCGGCCCGCCACAGGTGCACAAACGCTGCCATGGTCAGGACTTCGCTCCTGTTCACCACGCTCTCAAAGTCAAAGTGTGCTTTAGTGTAAAGTGCCGTGAGGAAATGCATCGTGTCCAAGACGCTAACCTCTCCGTCGTCTATCCAAGCGCGAGACCGCACCACGTCTTCTATCAGGGCCCTGACGCTGGCCATGTGAGTCGGGGGCGCTCGGCCCCGCAGCGAGTTCTCGGCGTACGTCAGCACGGTTTTGGCGGCTGCGTAGTCGTCACCAAGGCGCGAAGCCACGGCGTCAGCGGCCATGTCGGTTCGTGGGTATTTTCTTTTTTTGCTTTTTAAATATACTTTATTGAAAATTATTCAGGTTTACAAAATATGCGTCTCATTGAAATCACATCTTCAAATACAATATCACAAGTTCAGTACAAAAATATAAATCGAGGCATTTTTTTTTACAGGTTCAATAAGTGCCACGGTGTCACCTTCTTTTTTCTTAAGTCGAGAGTTCTTTGTATTTTCAGTTCAGTTTGTATTTGTTTATTGTATTATGTATTTGGTATGATCTCCTGGTGGATCACCATGGCACACACCGTGTTAGCCACAGCAGTGCAAATAATTGTCCAATAAAAGTCCCGTTCACTGGCCGTCATTTTCTCCTCTGGTCACGTGCGTCGAAAAAAAGTAGCAGCACACGATCATACACGTCAGGGTCAGCACGAGGGAACTCACGCCCAACGCCAGGCTCGTGTACATGATCTCGCTCCAGCCCCCGAACACGTCTTTAGTAAAAGACATGACTTTCTCTTGCGTGTGGTTCCAGATACGATCGATGTTTTCCTGAATGTCCACCACCTTCTTCCCGAGAGCCGTCACGGTGTCTCGGACGACCGAGGCTGTCTTGTTGACCAGGGAGCAATACGTCTTGATCGGCGTCACCTCGCGCAAGAGGACTTTCAGCTGCTGTATCACTTCGAGCGACGCCTCGTTCGTTTCCGTCAGAGTCGCGTTGCGCACGTGCACGTCCTCCGCGGCCAAGACGACCCGCTCGTGCGGCATCAGCACGGCGAACGTGCCGCCGCCGGTCTCGTTGTAACAGACGGGACCTTTGCAGGCGCCGCACACGTGCGGGTACGTGAACCGGCGCCGTCCCGAGAAGAAGGCGTCCACGTCCACGGACACGGGAGACGAGCACCAGATCCCGTCGCACTCGGGCCTGTAGTACAGCCTGTTCTCTATGCTGACCAAGTCCAGGTTCAGCCAGCACAGGTTGCCTCCTCCCGTCCAGAACGGCACGTAGGCGTCAGCCCATTCCCGTATCACCAGATCGTGTTCCGTTGCCGTGGCCGCCACGTTGAGCGTGTTGGAGGCGCTGTCGTAGTGCGCGTTCTGAAACCGTCCGTTGGGCACCCCGTCGATGCAGCCCGACACTGACTTGGATTCCAATATCGACCTGAGGCACGACTGCATCATGCCGCTGTACTGCGACAGGCCCGCCGTCACAAAGTCGAGAGCGTGGCTGTAGGTCGACACGACCATGGGGTAGGTGGCTTTAAACACGGACATGTCCGTGTTGCGGAGCAGCGTGTGAACCAGGTCCATCGACACGTTGGCCGCCTTCTGGTACAGCTCCCAGTGCTTCGCGACGGCCTCGGCCGGCCCGTCGTTCCGGACCACAGTCTCCTTGTTGAATGCGGCCGACACGTGCGCCTCCCAGCTGCTGGCCAGAAAGGCCGCCGGCGGGACGTTGTTGGGCTTGTCCGAGTCCACACGGCCCAGGCTCAGCAGGCTCTCGGTCAGGTGTCTGGCGTACTCGAGGGCGTACTGCTGCCTCTGCAGCTGAAGGAGCAAAATTTCGGTCAGTTTCTGCGAGCCACAGTATTTGGAGCACGCGCTTCTTTGAACCGTACTGCACAACTGCGAGCACTTCAGAAACATGGGGTCTAACACCGCCAACGTGCTCCCGGACAGATCGGGCAGGGTCAGGCCTATGGTGACGTACTTGGCCGAAAGCGGGTCTCCTGCCGGCACGTAGCCTACGCGTCTGGGTACGGTTATGGCGCCCGGCTTTCGAGCCGACGGCGGCTGTGGCGGGGCGCTGCTCTGCGACGACGGGGAGGGGATGAGGACGACGAAAGCGACCATGAGGGTGAGCGCGGCGCCCGTCGGTCCGCGCGCCAGATCGAGTCCCATTGCACGACCAACACACACAGCCCGATTGCCAAGGCCACAGCCAGAACCAGAGCCAGCGCGTCCAGCACAAGCACGTAGAGATTTGTGTACGCGTGGTTCGTTGCTTTGGTCACAGTGGAATTTAATAGGTCTAAAACGCCACCACTCATGATCAACCCCGAGTCACCCAGACCCTTTACGTAGAGCGCCAGCGCCGTGGTGTTGATTGTGTTAAAGTGGTTCATAGAGACGTACGTGTCGTTCAACGGGTCAGTCCGGTACCAGTCGATGTAGTCTCTCCCTTCCTCCAGACATAGGTCTCGCTGCAGCCGCACGGCCTTCACGGACTCGACGCGCTCCTCGACGAAGGGGGCCCGGACGATCCAGCCGGTCCCCAGCGCGCACACGTTCTTCACGCAGTTGCCGCACATGTAGTCCGCCGAGGTGGACAGCGGGTCGTCGCTCACCGACGTCTCGACCGCGTGAGAGTACATGAGCGCCGAGATCGGCTCCGTTGAGAAGCACCCGCCGTTGCTTTTGCTCGCCAGGGGGACCGCGTAGTTGAAGTTGATCACCCACGTGGCCTTCTGGTGGTTGTGCACGGTCAGCCTGAACCTGACGTCGGAGCGGTTCCAAGAGGCGGCTCGGCCGGGTCCCAGCACCATATGGGCCATGGTGTCCTCTGACGCCGTCCAGCAGCCCAGGCCGGAGCCCAGCAGGCAGGCGTACAGGTTATCGTGCGTCCGTCGGCAGTTCTCGGTCCGTCCGATGCTGTCCAAGAAAGACAGGCTGCTGGTCACGTGCGCCGTCAGGTCGTCGTCCCCGAGGGCCCCGGCCGAGCACACTTCGACGGGATCGCGTTCCTGTTCCGACACCAGGCGGCTCCCCGACATGCCGTGGTTTGTCTCGTTGTACTTCGGGTAGCTCAGCCCCATCTTGTCGAACAGGGAGTTCCCGGCCGTCCAGATCCCCAGGAACTCGGCCCTCCCGGAAGCGTTCATCACCGCGTTCACTCCCGGCACCGTCGTCTCGGTCCTGTAATCGGTCCTCGTGCACAAAACCTTATCGGTCAGCGTGTGCTTGTAAAAGTACACCGGGGTCTGGCCGACGAGCTCGGGACGCACCCTCGTGGTCACGTACGTCCCGAGTTTAGTGTTTGTGACTTTGGACAGGGCCATAGGGTTGTGCGTGAACGTGCCCGCCGGTATGGTCCGCGACATCTGATCCACCGTGTACGTGTCTATCACGGTCTTCGGCGTCGGGGTGTACAGGAACACGGTGCCGTTTTTGTAAAACAAAAAAGACCTGAACATCCAGGTCCAAGTTTCGACCCTCGCGGGCAACAGGGTGTCCAAGTAGTAAGCCTCGTCCACGGCGCCGGGATATGTTTGCGTCACGGTCACGTGCGGTTGCACGGCGTCCAGCACCCTTCTCCTGCACAGGCTCTTGTCGTCTGTGGGGCCCACGGCCAGGCCGGGGATCGGCGTCCTGAAAAAGCCCGTGTAGTGGAAATCGGTCCTCTGAAAGAAGAGGAGCTTTGTCGCTTTGACCACGCCGGGGCAGTACTCGGGCGGACCCGACCGATCGGTGCTGTACAGAAACATGACGGGCTTCGGGGTGATCGTGCTGTACAGCAGGTCCAGCGTGGGCACGCCGTTGCGGTCCACCAGATCGACGTCGTCGAGGAAGCCGTAGTGCAAGTGCCTGACGCCCCACGTCATGAGCTCGGACACGAGGTGCTGCAGCTGAGGCGTGCTCCGCATGAAGGTGAAGCCTCCGTCGGGCTGCTCCACGGCGCAGCAGTCCGAGCCGAGCAGCGGGGAGCACGGCGCCGCGCGAGTCGTCGTCCTGTCGCACTTGGCGACGTGGTTGGTGGAAAAGTCTTTGTGCCCGACGTACGTGCAGCCCGTGTCGAGCTCAACGACCACCTTGTCGGGGCCGAACATAGCTATGGCGTTGGGGACGGCTACCACGCCGTACAGGTCGGGCCTCACGCCGTGTGCGAGCGCGGGCTCCTGCACGTACGGCCCGACGACGGACTCGGGAGACCACAGCCAGTGACTCCTCGTCTTCGGAACCCATTGCGAGGGGCACTGGGGTATCAGCTTCATCGCCGTCTGGCCGTAGTCTCTAAACGGGATGTTTGTGCGCAGCCTGGCCATGACCAGAACGATGAAGTCTATGCCCGCGACGCATCCGTCGAGCTCCCTGTCCGTGAAGTCGTTTGAGAACTCTGCTATCCTGGGCAGGTTGTAGAACATGCTGCCGGGGGCCCTGACCGTGACCACGGTGCCGGGGTTCATTGCCTTGATTGTCTGCGCCGTGCGTGAGACGTGCCGCCGGCCCAGGTAGCTCACCAAGCACACGTTCGGGTCCGACACCAAGTTGATCGTGAAGTGTGTCAGGACCGCCGGGTTCGCAAGTTTCCGCTTGATGTCCGAGAACAGCTTCGGGCCGTCCTCCAGCAGCTTGTCGGACAGCATGACGCCCAGGCTGGACGCCACGGGGGCGAAGGCGTTCAGCGCCCTGATCGTGTCTTGCAGACACGTGAGGTTGGACATGTCCAGCGTGATCGTGTCGCAGTAGGCCGCGTACTTGGCGACCCGCAGCTTTGCGTCTTCCACAATGGACTGTACAGGCACGGCCACGAGGCAGGAGGCCGTGCCCCTGGTTTGCCTCTCGGTGTAAAACCCGCCGCCGTGCCGCACGTTGGCCCCGTTGGGCTTCAGGGAGAGCTCGTAGGCACCGAACGTCTTGCGCATGGGAGGCAGATCGCCGACACACTTGGGGTACGCGTGCGAGGTATTTCCGTCGTAAAAGCTCCTCAGGCACCGGAAGCCCGGGGACGATAGGCTCAGGACGGACGGGTCCATCTGGTGCGAGTTGTTGTACATGTCGCCGTAAAAACACAGCCCCCTGTGCCTGCTGTTCCGGGGCGCTTGGCAATACGGCATGCTCCTGACGATGCGCACCTCTTGGGCTCGTCCCACGTTCACCATGGCCCTGAACGACAACACGGGATACATGTGGATGATGCTGTTCACCGTCTGTGACGGCACGTGCTTGCACAGTAGGTCGGCCATGTTGAAGCTGGGAGTCTCGGCCACGCCGAACGGCCACTTGACGCGGCCCCTGTAGCCGCCCGACTTGAACCAGGCGTCGTCGCACACGGTCCGGTTGGTCCCGCACTTGAGGTTGGTCCCCCGTAGGGATTCTCTGACGAAAACGGGAGAGTACAGGACTTTGGGCTGGTTCGTCCGGGGGAAACAGAAAATTGTCGAGTTTATCGTGTACCGGTAGGCCGTAGACGATGTGTAAAACTGCACCAGAGGCATCGAAGGCAGCTCCACTTCCATTCCGTACAGGGTCCGGTTTGCGTACAGGGCCAGGGCCTGCAGGAGAAACGTTTCAAACGTGCCCTGCCTGTTGGGGTGATCCCTTACCATCAGCCTCCTGGACGGATTCGCTATTGTGCACAAGCTCACCGTCCTGACAACGCTAACCGGGCTCGTCTCGGACGGCTCGGATTCTCCCAGGCACAGGTCGAAGCTCATGTGCGTCGAAAGGCGCGAAAGAGGCGGCCGTTTGGACCGGGGGGCGTTGATGCGATCGTATAAATCTCCGGCCACGGAACCGGAGCCGGCGGCCTCGTGCGAGCAGCAGTCCAACACGCCGTACATGTTTTCGAACGTGTCAGTGAAATCCAAAAGGTTCCACTCATTTCTAGGTCTGACGGGCCTCTCGTACTCGAGAATCTGCTCTGCCTCCGTGACCGTGCCGTTGTACGGTTCCAACCGGTCGTAAAAGGCAGTTAAACTCGCAGTTAAACTCGCAGTTAAACTCGTCATGAGTAGGACCTTCCACATGGCGGTGTTATGTTAGGGCCCATAGATCGCAACACACCACATCGGAGAAACTGTGTATATAATGTTTTTTTTTATTAAGAATAAAACAAACACAAGTTAAGTACATCTAGAACATCTGCAACATATTTTTTCTTCCGGGGTCCGCAAGTTTGGCTGTTTCAGACTTCCGGAGCCGTAATTTGGAACTGCCTGACCCGTGAGTCAAAACTCACAAAGCTTAGAATTGAAACTAATACTTGCATAAAACACAACTGGTTTGTCATTTTCAGGTAGCCGGTATGTCGGTGAATCACATCGGTGTATAAATCCCCGTCGAGGAATAAAAGCTTGAGAACGGGTCGGATTCGTCCTGCCTGTGCGCATCGTCTCCCTTGCCGGTTTTGGTGACGGGCCCAAGGGCGTAGAACATAGGGTTTGTTTTTGTGTTTGACGCGAGGCAAGACAGGCAAACCATGCACACGAACAGTACAGTGCACAGCGCCATGGCGCAGCACTCAGTCACCAAAAGCTCCAGTTTCACCGTCACCGCCTCTTCCGACTGGCTCTTGATGAAAGCGTTGATCGAGGTGAAGAACACGACCATGAGCAGCAGCAGGATGGTGACGGCGACCGTCATCACGATCAGGCAGGTCGATTTGCCGGTGGTCCATTTGCTCATGCTCACCTTCTTGTGCATGGAGAACTTGAGGACGATGACTTTCACGCCGTAGTACAGGCACAGTCCGAGCGCCAGGGCGCCGAACAACGAGAGCAGTACGCCCAGGGCCAAAAACAGCCTTTTCCTGACGGCCACGTCCGTCACGGCGTAGTTTATGCACGTCTCAAACGCCCTTGGGTAGATCACAAAGCCCATCACAAAGCCAAAAAACATGGTGAAAGTGAACAGGCTGGTGGTGAAAATGGTCACACTCATGAACATGGTCACCAGTTTGTTGTAGGCGGGCATGTCGAAGGTCTTCATTTTGGACGCCAGGAAGTATTCGATAGAGTCCATGTTTCCCGTCGACTCCCTTTTGGCCTTGTTGTTTTGACCGCCAGTTCCCACCATCTTGAAAACCTGGTTCTTACGGGCACGGCGCAGAGCGGTCTCCTCAAAGCGCGGCGGGCTTGTTTTAAATAATCCTATATTTACAATGGGTTTCCGTCACACGTTGCCGAATCGCAATGTTTTTAACGCAGCGCTACGTGGCCGAGGCCGTCCCCAACACGAGGATCAGGCACTTGGGAGACGGGACGATCGAGGCTGTGTGCGACGACGCGGACACTGGCACCGCGTACAAGTACAGGGTGAGCGGTATCACGGCTCAGGTAAAAAAGTACATGCTGTACGGTAGGAAGAGCGGCGTCAACACCAGGTTTTACACCAAGAAGATCATGCGCGCCCTCAACAGGCCGGTCGGTCCCACGATCCCGAAAACGGACCTCTGCGGCCTAAACAAGAGAGACTCTACCTTTACCCGCTTCCACAAGTTCCTAAAGACCGGGCCCTCCGACTCGGAGATAACCGAGTTTGTCGTGTCTGTGGGTTTCAACGAAAAGCACACGCCGTTTGTGTTAAAGTTCTGTAAATCCGTGAAAAGCGTCAAGAACGCGACGTCCAGGAAACGCGTGTGGGACAGCATGAAAGTGCCCCAGGTCTTGGGGACGAGCGTCGACGCCGAACTCAAGGCACTTTTCAACGGCAAGCGTTTGGACGACGTGAGCGACATAGCCAAAAACGTGATCAGGACCCTCAAGGCTCTGAACGTCGTACGCATGGGCGGAGGGACGCCGGTGGCAAACACCTTTCACACACGGCACACCAAGTGCGGCACGTGCAGGCGCATAGGCGAAGACCAGGGCTTTTTCACCGAAGTGGACTTCTGGGGCTACGACGAACGGTTCAACCAAGTGTGCGTCTTTGAGTTCAAGCTGTTGACCACGGACATGTTGACCGAAGACACGTACAGGCGGTACAACTTTCAGCTGTGGCTCACCAGCGTCATGTTCAACATGACCTACCCCCAGCTGGCCCACCGCACGAAAGCCTACATAATAGTGTACCAAGTTGCCGACAGCTCGCTGCACATATTTCCGTGCGCCAAGCCCCAGATCCACGAGGCGACAAAACGCTTCTTCCCGTTTCTCAGGTGCCTGTGCGCTCCCATGTTGCGCGATGTCCTTGGGAAGCACTTGGGAAACCCCGGCGTGCCCCTGTTTCAAAAAAGGGCCCCCTCGAAATTCGCGGAAGAGTGCCTGGCGAGAAGATACTACGATTGTTTTAAGTCGGAACCCATCGTCATACAATGAACGAAACTGCTGTGTTGTGATGCTTGTACATTGTAAATAATAAAGACCTATTTTTGATATATTACCGATGTTCATTGGTGCATGTTCCTGTTCTGTGTTCAGTCTAAAAGTTATGTTGTTCACCATGTATATAGCAATAGTTCATTTCACAAAAGCATTGAGGGCAGCCACCAACAGAGTTGCCAATGAAACAGACAGACAACTGTACCGATGTGAACTTGTTCTGTGCACCGATGACCAATTTTATTCTATATTCTATGTTTTGTTCTGTGTTTCAGGGCAATTGGTTTTTGACGGTCATGGTTGTAGCGGTAGTACAATCACGGAGAACCACGAGACGTTTATTGAGAGAGGAAAACCACACAAGAAACAATAGTCGATGGATGCAATACATTGGGTTTTAATGACACAAGTTAGAAGCGTTACATTCATAGATTATAACATGTGTTAGCATAAGGGGTTTTCAGTCGTATTGGGTTTTTAATCTAAAACAATGCTGGTACACGGCTCACATCGGCGCATACGCTCTTGTCAAACGAACGGGCTCACAAACAGTTCTTGTAATCTTCATAACACAGAAGATGGTAGGCTTTGCCGTTCACTCTGACGGCGTTTTTCAGTTGCCATCCTTCCTCCTCGTCTTCCCAGTTTGCGTGTTGGCTGATCTCCCATATCGGTGTATGCGGCAGTAGACAGCAGAGAGCGGGAATCTGCATGTTGCTGTACGTAGTCAGGATCCTGAGAAAGGATGTCGATCAACGTAGCCTCGTGCCTTTTCAGTTGCTGCGTGGCATCTTCTGGCTCTTGAGCCGGGAGGTTGTACCATGGCATTGTCATCAGATGAGGAAGCATGTTCGTCAGTTTTGCTTCTTTTAGCAGAGCCAGGAATGAGTTGCACGTTCTTTCCCCTTTGCCGATGATAGTGTCCACAAGTTTACAGGTTGCCAGCTCAAGGTTAGACTGGGCAAAGCATTTCAAGTTGAGGTACTCCCTTTTTTGGATCAGAGTTTCCTGCAATACACATTCTAGGACAAAGCCAATTTCGGTCATTAGAATGTCCATAAGGCCTGTCTTGTTCCGTGTAATGGTATTTCTCGCAAGACTGTGTCCAAATGGATGCTTTCCCTCGCACGAAAAAGAATAGCAATAGCTGCCGTCCTTGCACACGTGGCTCATCTTTTTAAGTTATTCAATCAGGTCACAAATAATGTGAAACAGTGTAAACCTTGTATGGTCAGGCTGTATGTTAACAGTTGTAACTATATACCAAGAGTTTGCTCCAATTTATTCATTTCTCAAAGCCAAAGGAGGAGGGTCAAAAAAAAGTGCCGGAAATTCATACAATGCACTCAAAAGTCTTCTATGATTACTCTATGACCAATCATGGATTGTACTGTATGACAGCTAACTTGCCCTTTGAAGCAAATGCTAGCGTGCAGTGCAACTTTGCCCATAACACCCCCTTCACAGTGAGGGCAATAAAGAAGACCTCCACGGCCTGGGCAAATCAACAGCCTCTCAATCTCAAATTCCCCTATGGAACTACAATCTTCGAGCCAATCCAACGTGTATTGAGTGCAGTCCGGTATAGTGATCCTACACTGTGCGAATCCCACGCTTTCTGCAATGTTCTGTAAATATGACCATATCTCATCAGTGTTGTTCGAGCCTGCCATTTCTTGTTTTCGAATGGTTTTTAGACACCCTTAGTGTTTTCTGCTGAACTGGACTTTGTAAACCAAGAAATACTATCCTTATATCCTTTGTTTTGTTTGTGTCCTTTTTATTTTTTATTTTTCTTTGGCTGCTCCTGCGTTGTGGGACATGCTGCCTAATTTCCGATGGTGTCTCTCAAAGCAGCGATGACCCCTTCCATCCCCGTTATTTCAAACATGGTGTCTGGGAAGTCTTCGTTGCGGCATTTGGGACAGGTCGGAGTGTTTCTCGTCCACCGGTCCACGCAGTCCCGACAGCCAATGAGACTGCGACAGCACGCCGCCACGACCGGGTTCCTCATCACATCTTGGCATATGACGCACAGGAACGTGGACCTGACGTTGGACACCTGGTCATGGGACAGGGCGGCGACAGTGGCGGCCTGGTCAGCGCGGGCATCCTGGGCGACCTGCTGCACGTCTTGATACACTGCGGGCGGCTTTCGGGCTGCCGCTGGCACTATCTGCTCTGTGCAGACACAGGAGCGCAAAGCACCAGCGAGCTGGCCGGATGTATGGAGAACCGGGATGACTGGAAGCGACGATGGAAGGCTCGTCTGAGGACGACCTAGAGAGCGTATGCTAAATTCGTCCAACGTATCAAGTGGATTAAGAGGAAACCTCGTCGCTAGATTGTTCATGTGCATCTTCTTCAGGATGTGCACCATGAGCCGATTTACGTTTTCGGAATAGGCCTCAGCGATGCGGTCGACGACGTCGATCCGCCTAGCTCTTTGTGCGGGCTGGTGGAGGTCCACCAGCTGCTTCAGATGCCACTTGAACGTCTCAAACTCATCCCTGCCCATATCCTCCAGGGTGGCCAAGATGCGCTCCTTGGCTCGCAAGATGCGGCCATGGCTCGCCATGGTTCAATGGTTGATTGATCGGTTGATTCCGTCCTAAAGTTGTAGTTGTTGGTTTCTCTTGCTGACATTCGCACTCATTTAAGATTCTCTCAAATAAGAAGATGAGAAACAAGTAGTTCTTATGTTTCATCCTGTTCAGAAGGAAGGTCATTCAGTGGGCTGAGTCTTGTGGGAGTGCTGTGTGTATATATAAATACAGCAAAAAAACGAGAGTAGATCCAGCCAAGGACCCTTATCAGACCTTGAACCAAGAATCATGATTGGATTCAGAGCGAGGACGGCCGCCAGCTGCATGGCTGTGGTGTATCTGATGCTTGTGGAAAGCTTGGTCGAAGGTGGACCAATAGCATCATCTGAAACGGTGACGGAAGCAACAAAAACAACGCCGGTTCCGGGAGGATCCACTCACGTCTTCGGCGCATACGAGAATGGCTCCGGAATGCCGGACGGCGGGCCGGACCTCAACTCCACGGAGGGTTCCGAACAAAACCCCTCGGTTTATGTCGACGTCGCAAGCACAGTGAGTCCTCGAGTTCAGAACCACACAACGGTCATCGACAAAAGCGTCAACGCTTCGGACGAACTGGCGGTCGAAGGCTCCTCGGTTTATCTCGTCACCAGCACAGCCGCTACGGCCAGGCCCGGAAAGCCAGACCAATCCGCAACGGCTCCATCTCCGACGTTGAGACGGCCCGCGGCCGGCATAACCCAGGCTCCGTCCACGGACCGGGGCGAAGCGAGCGAGGAGACGGCGACGACCTGGGGTCGGGTCGCTGACAACCGGACAGAGACCGAGGGCCGTGCCGCCGAGGAGGAGACCGTGCCGCCGACGGAAAGGGCCGCAGAGAACCACGAGACAACGGAGCAGGCCGCCGAGGCCGCAGGGGAGGAGACCGTGCCGCCGACGGAAAGGGCCGCAGAGAACCACGAGACAACGGAGCAGGCCGCCGAGGCCGCAGGGGAGGAGACCGTGACCGCGACGGAAAGGGACGCAGAGAACCACGAGACAACGGAGCAGGCCGCCGAGGCCGCAGGAGAGGAGACCGTGACCGTGACGGAAAGGGCCGCAGAGACCGTGACGAAAGCGGACCAGGTCGCAGAGACCGTGACTGAAACGGAGCCGGAAGCTATAACTGTGACAGAGACCGAGACCGTGACAGAGTCGGATTCAGACTCCGGAACTGTGGCCAAGACCACCACCACCACCACCACTACCACGATCACTGCAACTATCACCAACATCATCACCACTAAGCCCAAGACTAACCCAGCAGCAGATGCACATAACTGGAACGTTTGGGTTAAGGTGATGATATCCTTGGTCGTATTTGCGCTGATAGTCATTGCCATACATGTGACCCGCAATCACAGTCGTTGCGCCAAAACGGACAACAGAATACAGGTACTAGCGCCAGAGCCATTGAACAGGAACATCGACGTCAGAGTGAGCACGCATGTTTGACACGTTATGTGTGCTACAGGCAGAAGTCATAAAGGGGAACATCTTGCGGCCTGACTTACAGCGCATCTCTCTTTGTTTTAAATGAAACACGTATCATTTTCTCAACACATGTAATAAACTGACCGTTTGACCTTATTTGTTTTGTGCGGCTCAAGGGTGTTCTTACTCATTTACTTAGTTTTAAGGAGAAAAAAGCAACCGAAACAGTGGTTTTAAATTGTTGAAAATGCTTTCTTTATTTGAGTGATGTTCAAAAAGTATTGGGTTTTAATGACACAAGTTAGAAGCGTTACATTCATAGATTATAACATGTGTTAGTATAAGGGGTTTTCAGTCGTATTGGGTTTTAATAACACAAATGCCGAAAAAGTCACATTCATTAATAAACTACTCATACCAAATGAGTTAGTCGTTTTCCCTTCTAAGTGTCTATATACATCTCAGCCAAATCCTCCATGATCTTAGTTGGGAGTTCCGAGTGCTCTAGACCGTGTTGAACAACTGCTAGCTTGCATAAAGTATACAGCCTAGAATTTAAGTCTAAGACGAACACGGCACCGCATCTCGCGGCTTCATCTGTGGCAAAGCAACGATCTCCCACCACGTGAAAGCTCATCGACCGTACCCCATAACAAACATTAGATGATGGGCCCTTTATTCCCTTTGGGGAAATTGGGGAAACCTTTTGCCAGGAGAAGGTGTTTGGATTGAATTTCCACATATCCTCATGGACTTCTGTAGACCCAGTATCCAGTACAATGTTCGTACCACCAAATATGTACAGCTCTCCCTTGTAGGCAAAGGCTGAATGATACCAGCGGTCTTTCGGAAGAGGCTGTGCAGAAGACCGACCGCTCCAGCAGTTGGTAAGCGTGTCAAACACTCTCATTTCATTGTTCCCAAGGGTCTCCTTGTTATTGCGGTAAGGGAAGTAATTGTTATTCCTTCCCCCGAATACAAACATCTTTGTCCCGATGATAGTGGCAGAGTGATGTTGTGTGGCACGCACTGTAGTGCCTCTGGTGTTAACTAAAGACCAGACCATTGTGTCAGTGTTCAACATGTGGACGTCAATGGTGGACTCGCGTCTGTCGTGGATGTATCCTCCGTGTACATACATGACCTTCCCCAAGACACAGGCGGAGTGGCCGGACCTCCTCTCCGGAACAGCCCCAGAAACCTGAGGTTTGGACCATCTGCCGGTTTCGACATCGTATGCATGAAGGACCTCACAAAACGTACCCCCCCAGAGGTATATAGTACTGTCTATCGACACAAGCGTGAAGCCCCATCCGACGGGGACACTTCCTTCTCCTCCTTCGGTTGTCTCTGGGAGCCTTTCCCACTTCAGAGTACCTGTGCGTAAGACATGCACAGCAATGGGGAACATTTTATATCCGTCCTCTTGGAAACAGTACAAGTCCTGACCCACAGCCACAGAAGCACATAAGTCTCTAAAATGGGGTTGTTTCCGCCGACTCGCTGTCCAGCACAACATGGTGCCGGAAACACAGTGGTTGTGATAATAAGCCCGTGTTGCAGGACGAGACTTGTTTTTATTCCCTCTGGGAGGAGCCCGTGTTGCAGGACGAGACTTGTTTTTATTCCCTCTGGGAGGAGGCAACGTTGAGGTTTCACGAGATGTGACTTGAAACTCACGACATGTGTTTTACACGATGCAAGATGTGACTTGAAACTCACGGCAGTGTTATGGTCAACAGTTTATGTATTATATGATTTATATGTAATTGGCAGATGATGATCGGTGATACGTATCAGGTGTGAGGGCCACGTAGTGACCCAAACTCTAGATCTAAACCTCTACTTGTTGTCTATAATTACTAAACTATACTATTATGTTGCCTTGTGCTTGAATATATTTAATGATAAAATAAAATCCTAATCCTGAAAATACAGAAAGGTCTGTGTAGTCATACAGATCATTGGAAGAACATAAGGAAACCTAAGGTATTCTCACAATTCTTGCATCACAAATGTTTCATATCATTTTCATACTTTTTATTTTCACTTTTTAGCATTGTCTTTGCTTTGTCTAAAACTAGAATTATGTTTTTGTCTTTTCTGCTTTTTATATTTTTTTGTTGTCCTCTTTTCTTTTGTTTGGTTGTATTATTTTTTTATATTCATTTTAGTTTTTTGTTGGTTTTTAATATTAATCAATTCAAATTGTATATTATGTATGCAGTGAGGAACTATTCTACCATCTTTCCCATGGAAAGAACAAAAATATTATTACTGATACTCTATACTGTTGTGCAAATCAAATACATCTAATCAAATAAATAAAATCCTTGTCATCTGCACAACTTCATACTACTACTTCAACCAAATCCACAGTGTGATTATTGGCAGTGCATGTGCTGCTGCCAGGAATGGGATTCAGGGGCCTATCGTCTTCAGTTCTCTGTACCTCCTGGGTTTTACTGGTGCCCCTGAAATGGCGCACCAGTAACAATAAAACAATAACCTGGGACAGAGGGAGAAGAAGAGCCACCAGACCCACTGCAGTTGCTGTTGTTGTTGTTAATCGATAAACCGCCATGGTTCTGTTGTAGTCTCTCTTGTTGACCTGTTCTGAGGAGACACAGTTGTACAAGCCAGCATCTGATCCTGAGGCGTCTCGAATGAGGAGGAATCCACCGTAGATGTAGTATTTGCTGCTGTCGGAGGGAAGTATTTGGTCTGACAATCGCCAGTGGACCTGTGCCAGGTTGGAGTCTGGCTGGCAGGGCAGCACAATGTTGTTCCCTGGAACCAGGACGACATCTTCAACCACCAGCTCTTCCTGCTCTGGACGAGGACATTGTGAAGTGTCTCCGCTCAGACTCTGAATGGCAGTGTCAGAGGAAGACGCCAAGCTGGAGACTAGGCGGCAGCGGTCTGAGGAGTCCCAGGCACAGTAGGGGTCTCTGGCCAGGACACAGTCCACACAGGACTCATAGCGACCGCAGTTACTGACTGGCATCTGAACAGCACCAAACTCTGATCCTGCGTACAGCTGGCCCTTGGCGGAAGAGAGACGCAGAGTCCTGATGGGATTGGGGTCCTCATACAGCTGAATCTCCTCAATGATGAACATCTCCCCAGCGTAGTTCACAGCCTTCTGAATGTAGCCGTTTTCAGTGCCAATGAACATGACAGGGTATCTCTCACCATCTAGTGCCAATACACTGTCCACTACAATCCGAGTCAACAAAGGCCCCTTTTTCACCACCAGGGGGCCCCCATTGAGTGGCCAAACAGTCTCGTCCATGAGGGGATGATCTCTGATGAACTCAAGGGTTTCGTCTGGGAGATCCCAAGAGGTTTTGATCCCCTTTTTTTGAGCAGCATCATTGATACAAGCTCCTGGTCTGGGATCAGGCACCTTACCCTTGTACGTCACCCACTTAAACCCACCATTCAAGACTTCGCGTGACATAAACTTCCCCTCATTGAAAACCTTTCCAATGGCAGACACACTGTATGCACACACTGCAGACATATCTGGTGGTGAGTCCGACTGAGGTGTAAAGACAGCATAGAAGATGCCCTCGTTCTGGTTTTTGTGTTCCAGCAGGAACGCATCCTGGACAATGGAAGGCAGGAGGCTGTGCTGAGGGATGGGGCAGTCCAGGCGTGCCTTCTGGAACGAAGTCCATTTCTTCTGCAGTGTCCGCGCACCTCCAATATCCCCCTTGCAGACACGAGCCACCCGTGACACTGTGAGTTTGCTGGAGAAGTCATATTCCTCTGCATTCTCTGTGAAGAACAAGTAGACCTTATCGTCGTCACCATCAGGACTGCCAACGCTTTCACGCACAAAGTCCATGTGGATGAAGTCAGGGTCACTGAGCCAAGCGCTGCTCGGCACAGTTTGAAGAGTTGAGCTTGAGCTGTCGAACCTTGTGAACCGGTGTTCATAAGCCAGGAAGTTGATTGCTGTGGCAGAATACTGATCGCTTCCAACCCTGAGGGAAGAGTGTCTTTGGAAAGGATCAAAGGGACACTTGCCCTTCCCATCCTCCAGCTTTCCCTCCAGACTCAACTGTCCATCAGAATACATCATGTGACTGCAGGTGGGTTTAAAAGCATTTGTTCCACAAACATACATTCTGGGGTCATTCTCCTTGTCATCGTCCAGTGTGTGCAGCGTCCGAATGTAGTTACGGCATTCCACCTCAGCATCTTTTCTCTTGAATGAACACTCCCTCTGTTCTGCTTCGGTAACTGGCCAATAAACTGCAGCTTTCTTATCAGCGATGTTGTCGATATCCAGGGCATAGATTGCTTCTCTGGACCCAAGAAGCAGCAGACCCAAATCCTCTCTCATAAGCATGGTGGTGTAGTTCCAGATCCCCTCCTCTCTGAACATCTTCAGCTCATTCTGGTAGGAGACAGTCTTTCGCGGAATGCAGAAGTCAGTGTTAGATGTGCTATAGGACGTGGGGAGTAGAAATCCCAATAGAATGAACAAAACGTACAGAGGAGCCATGGTCTCTATTATTCCCAAAATCGCTGTAAACACAAACGCCACCACTCCGAGACCCAGTCCAAAGCACACAAACGCGTCCCATCTGAGTATATAGTTGGAAGAGTAGTGCGACAGGCCGTCCGTGTGGGAAAGTCCCACGCGCGTGCGTGCGTGCGTGCGTGTGGGAAAGTCCCCTCTGCTCTGTGTGTGCGTGTGTGTGCGTGCGTGCGTGTGCGTGCGCGTGCGCGTGGGAAAGTCCCCTGTGTTCCGCTATGGGAGGCTGAGATCACAAAAAAAATCCCATACGCTTTGCACTTTGACGGACTCCCGGGCCCGCGAGTGCGTGCAGTGCAAAGCCTATGTGAGGCCGAGATCACGAGAAAGTTGTGATCTCAGCCCCGCATAGGCTTTGCGCTTTGCCGGACTCCCGGGCCCGCGAGTGCGTGTGCGTAAAGTGCAAAGCGTATGGGACCACTCACGTCTTCAGACCAAAACGGACAACAGCATACAGGTAGTAGCGCCAGAGCCATTGAACAGGAACGTCGACGTGAGAGTGAGCACGCATGTTTGACACGTTATGTGTGCTACAGGCAGAAGTCATAAAGGGGAACATCTTGCGGCCTGACTTACAGCGCCTCTCTCTTTGTTTTAAATGAAACACGTATCATTTTCTCAACACATGTAATAAACTGACCGTTTTGACCTTATTTGTTTTGTACGGCTCAAGGGTGTTCTTTCTCATTTACTTAGTTTTAAGGAGAAAAAAGCAACCGAAACAGTGGTTTTAAATTGTTGAAA
Organism: Nannobrachium achirus; assembly: GCF_963921795.1. Classification (NCBI taxonomy): domain Eukaryota; kingdom Metazoa; phylum Chordata; class Actinopteri; order Myctophiformes; family Myctophidae; genus Nannobrachium; species Nannobrachium achirus. Next base: position 29,627,096 of record NC_137816.1, on the reverse strand, counting down.
ATGCTTTCTTTATTTGAGGGATGTTCAAAAAGTATTGGGTTACATTCATAGATTATAACATGTCTTAATATAAGGGGTTTTCAGTCGTATTGGGTTTTAATAACACAAATGCCAAAAAAGTCACATTCATTAATAAATTATAACACAAGATACACAGTGCAATAAGCCACACACACCAGTCCGACTGGTTTCAGTACGGCAGGTCTTCGGCCCGGCTCGGCCCGGTGTCCTCCCCGAAGACTTTCTCGCCGCGCGTCACTTGGGTGAGAGTCACATTGTACCGAGCGCTCCTTTCGGGCACCAGGCCCGACGCGTAGCGGCGAACCTTTCTCCGGGCACAGAAGCAATAGGACACCGTGGCCGCGACGAAAGCGACGAGTCCGGGCAGAGCGGCGAACCTGGCCCAGCGCACGCTCTTTTCGACTTGGACTTTGTAGTCCTCGACCGAGGCGCCGAAATAGATCTGCCTCTGTTCGAAAAAGCCCAAGGGCTCCTCCAGCACCGCTCTGATCTCCTCCGCCGCCAGCTCAAAGTTCGTCGTTATGTTGTCCATCGCCTCTCCGACGAAACGCTTGTCCATCCCGACGGCGAGGTCCAGCATGAACCTCTGCAGCGTGCCGTTGTCGCTGAAAATCACGTCTTGCATGGGGGGACAGACCGTGTACTCTCCCGACTCGTACTCTTCGGTGTCGGTCAGCATTTCCTCCAGATCTTCCCTGTTGAAGTAGTCGCCCGAAGGTCCCATGATGCTTTCGGTCGCCACGTCGTGGTCCTGGTAGAAGAAGACGGGTCCCGGGCACGCGTACACGGCCTCGTCCACGGACCGCACGACCAGCGTGCCGTTGGCGAAAGAAAGATGGCAGCACTTGTAGTGGGCGATCATCATCTCGTCCCGGTACCAGTCCGTGCGCCTCATGACGTCGATCATGAGCTCGGTGGTGCCCTCCTCTATCCTTTCCAGCAGCCTCTTCTCGTGCTCCTTCCTGATCAGGCTGGAGCTCAGCACCGTGTCCGACGGCAGGGTTATCTGCGTGACGTTCAGGCTGGGCCCGGTGAGGTGGGCGCTGAACTCGTTGATGGCCACCACCATGGGGTCTCTGCTCATGTCCCGCAGCTCGCCCAGCTCCCGCTGCATCTTGTCGACGATCCGCATCTGCTTTGCGGATATGAAGTGGTCTGTGTCTTTTATCGTGTTGCCGGGCTCGTAAGAAGGCACGAGGACCAGGTTGCTGTCCAGCGGCCGCTTGTACACGATGGCCGTGTACCTTGTGTTCGTGTCCACGTGCGACCAGTAGACGCCCTGGTCCTGACAGAAGAAGTTGTAGGCGATCTCGGGCTCCGAGCCGTGAGCGTAGTACCAGTGCGAGGTGTAGCGGCTGCCGTCGGTCCAGCGCTGCCGCTTCCCCTCCATGTCGTACCACTCTTTGGTCCTCGTGCCGCAGGCGGTCTCTCTCGTGTTGCACTGGTCGTTGGCCGGAGACACCGTGAGGCACACCTCCGACATCGTGATGTCGGCTTTGGAGATCTCGGTGGTGTCGCACCGCATGGTCACTTTTTTCGACATCAGGCTCAGCTTCACGACGCAGGACTTCATCTTGTTGCCGTGCCGGCTCCCGTCAAACTCCACGGTGTCCGCGCCGGGGCTCAGCGTCCACGACGTGGACCCCACGGACAGGGTTGTGCCTTCTTTCTGCGTCTGGTCCAAAAAAGACCAAGTCCACCAGCCCAACGGCTTGATCTTCAGGTTGCCGTTTCTGGCCACGTCGCACGACGAGAAGGTGAGCTGCAGGCTGCTGATCGTCTTGCAGCCCTCCCGGGCCCACTTCCACATGTTGGAGCCGGCCTGCGGGCTCTGCCAGTGTTTCTCCAGGGCGTCCACGTGCCACTCTTCGTTCACGGTCCCGTAGTACTTCGTTGCGCTCGTGTCTTTGACGTGGCCTCCGCCGCCCATGTAGAAGACCACCGGGTTCTGGCCGTTCACCACCATCCTGACGTCGGGCAGCTTGTTCGCCTTCCGGTGCAGGGGCCACCCCTGGTCGACCGGCCCGCGCCTGGAGATTGCGTACATGTCGAAGCGGGCGGCTTTGTCGTCGAAGGCCGTCGACTTGACGTTCACGGACGCCCGTTGCGCGTCCGTCTTGTCCAGCTGCAGCTCGATGATGTCGGACTGGTAGCCCACCATCGCACTGTGCTTGCAGTAAATCCACACCACGGGGTACGGCGTCGAGGGGCTCTTCAGCAGCATGAACTTGCGCACGCTCCCAAAGGCGTCCGAGTCGTGCACACGCAGGTTCTCGGACTCGGAGCCCAGCTTCATGACGTGCGCGGCCACCGTGTGGAGCGGGCAGGCGAGCATGTACCCCACCACGGTCGTGCCGTGCGAAACGTCCAGGGCAGCGTTGCCCGCGTTGGCCAGATACACCCTGAAAAACCTCATCTTGTTGTTGCACACGGTGTTGTCCGTCACCAGCATGGGGTCCGGCAGCCGACAGAAGGACTGCTGGTCGGCGTTGTCGCACAGGGCCTGGTGCTGTTTGTTCTTGTTGGGCTGGATGGGAAATTTGGCCCTAAAGTCTCTGTTCCTAAACAGGAAGATCTTCTTGTCGCTCCCCGTCGGGGAGAACGGGTTGGCCAGCATCCACGTGTTGTTAAACTTGTTCCACACGGATTTCTTGAACAGCATCGAGCAGGTCGTCCACCCGACGTGCCTCTTGGTCCTGTCCACGGAACAGCCCGGGATGGACACGTAGAACTTCTTAAAGGGGAACCTGTCGCACACGTCGCTGTCCATGCTCTCCGACGACTCCGGTTCGCCCGGGCCTCGTTTTCTCAGAAGCACCATGTCGCTGCTGGGCACGGGCTCCCGCATGATGAACAGGGACGACTCCTTCCCTCCGTCGCACTGAGCCGTGATCAGGGGCTTGCTGTGGACCATGGACGCTATCTGGTGCACCCTGTACGTCCTGCTGCCTCCGGCCAGAGTCCCCGTCTCCCTGGCCACCGAGTGCGTGTTGAAGTCGTCGAACCTCAGGACCCCGCCGCCGGCGCACACCACCTCGAGCTCGGCGTTGAAGAGCAGGTCCGGGTTGTAGGACACCTTGATGACGGTCTTTTTCGTGCTGACCCACACCTCCAGAGCCTCTTTGTCCCTCTTCACCACGTCCATGGAGGGCTTGAAAGCCAGCGTGACTTTGAGCCTGGACTCGGGCATCAGGCACCACTGGTTGCCCATGGAGTCGCTCGCAAGTAGCTCGGCGTACTCCTGGTACTTGTTCAGCACCGGGTCGGGCGGCGGGTTCCTGGGAAACCTGATGTCGTAGATCTGCAGCGCCATGGTCACGAGGCCCGTCACGGCCTGTATGACGATCCCCGCGGCAGCCACAGCCAACGCGGCCGGCCCTCCGCCCATCATGGCTCCCATCATGCCCGCCGAGGCCAGGCCCGAGCCCAACTGGTCCAGCTTCTGCAGCAACACCAGGGCCACGGCTCTGCCGGGGTCCACGTGTTCGTACTTGTTCCCCACTATCTCGTCTATCTGAGTCTTTGTCGCCGAAGTCATACCGCTGGACACCATCCCCACCATCATGGCTCCCATCATCACGCCGCCATTTTTCATCATGTTGTTCGTGGACGTCCGCTTCACGTGAATGTGCTCTCCTCCGCCGAGACCCCTGTTGTCCACGCCGTATTGTCCGTTGCCGTCGGGATCCAACAGCGTGTACGGGTCCTTGGACACGGGGCCCGTGTTCGGCGACTTTCCACCGAAGGGCGTGCTGGCTTTCGTGGAACATTCGTTGAGGCCTCTTTTGGGCCCGCACAAACCCCCGTGCGGCACCCTGTCTTTTTGGAGAGTTGCCATGACTTTGTTCTGTTTGTCCACCGGTACGGCCCTGTGAGTCCGTCCGGGCCCGGCGATGGAGTATATGTCTTCTCCGCCCGGGCCGGGTGAGTTGGATCGAGGGCTGACGCCGCCGTGAGCCTGTCCGTACTCGCTGGATGGGCTCAGTCTGAAAGGGCTCAGTCGCCCTTCCCCGCGCTCGAGGGACGGGCTCAGCCTGGGAGGGCTCAGTCGGGAGGGGCTCAGCCCGGAGGGGCTCAGTCGTCCGTCGCCGTGAGCCTGACCGAAAGCGTTGTGCTCGACGGACAGGCGCAGTCTGGGAGAACTCTTTCCTCCGCCGCCGTACGGCAACGGGGGTATGTCCGGAGCGACCGGCGAGTGTGGCGGAGCACGTATGGGAGAAGATACGGTCATGGGTTTCTGGGGCAGCATCCTTTCGGAAAAGGTCGTGAGTTTCTGTTTCAGCTTTCCCACAACCCCACTCTGCTGCTTTCCAGCCTCTCCCGCCGCAGCGGCCGCGTTTCTCGGCGCTACGGGGCTTCTCGGCGGGATCACGCCTTTGGGAGGCAGAGGGGGAAGACCTCCCTGCACGCCAACTATCCTCGTAGCTCTGGTGTCCAGTATGATTTTCTCCGTCTCGGCCCTTATGTGCTCGACGGCATCGTGTGTAAACAAGTGCTTGTGCCGAGCATGGGCGCCCTGCGCCTGGGCCCAAGCGACGTTCACGTCGTCGGTCCCGTACATCTGTACGAGGCTTTGGTAGTCTTTAAACATTGCGTGCAGGTGGCCGCCCGGCTCGGCGGCCACCCTGATGGCGTTCTCTTGCTGCGGGGGGTTGAGCGGCGACACGGGCCGCCGCGGAGGCACCGGAGGGGCTCGACGGGCTCTCGCCGCTCTCCGATTTCTGATTCGGTTCATTTCTTTTCTGTCGTTCAAGTGAGAGCAGGCCGTTTCGTCTCCGTACTGCATGATGCACACCACAAAGTTGCTGGTCCTGTCCACATGATCCGCGGGCTTGTCGTCGGCCGATCTGGGCTTGCGTTTGGTCTGTTTGGTCTCGGGGGTCTGACAGTGTACGTACATGACGTCGATGGCCCTCAGCGGCGTCCCATACGACTCGTACTCGCCTATCCAAGGCGCAATCCCCGTTAAGTCCATCAGAGAGGAGGTCGTTTCGGAGTCGTACATGTACAGGCTCAGGAGACGGCCTATCCAAGGCGCACTCCCCGTTAAGTCCATCGTAGAGGAGGTCGTTTCGGAGTCGTACATGTACAGGCTCAGGAGACGATCGACCGTGTCCCTGTCGCAGAAGGTGGCGTTGACCAGGCCCTCGTAGCCCCTGTAACTCTTCCACACGTGTGGGTTGCCGATGTATTTGTCGGGACCGGACACGATCTTTTCTTTGCAGACGAAGCTGTAGTTGTACCTCGTGACATTCTGCACTTCGGTCAGAGCCGCCGTGTAGACCAGCTTCGAGTCCCGCATGAAGGGCAGCTTGCACCCGCTAGCCGCGTTCGTCTCATCGGACGACTCGGGCGACCGCGGCCAGTCGGAGCAGTTGCAGTTCGGCCTCAACGCCAGATTCTCCGTCGCCACGTCGATCAGGATCTTGGCCATTATTTCGTCGTGCGGCACGTACTTCTCGGTGTCGTTGTTGGTGCTGTTTGTTGCGGAGGCCGTTAGTGTCACGTCGTACTCCACGTCGATCTGTAACTCCGCGTCGTCGTCCCGAGAGCTCTCCATGCCAGTGTCGGTGCCGTTGTCGGCGTCGTTGTCGTAGTAGTCCGTGTGGTTCAGGCACAACACTGTGCACGTCTGTTCTTTGCAGGTTACCGAGCCTTGGGTTGCGCCGATCAACGTCGCTCGCATCTCGATCCGGGCGCTCACGTTGGAAAACATGGTTTGGGCGGACAGCGAGAACGTGCCGTTTTTTGACCCGGAACAGTTCGCGACAAGCTTCATCCTGCCGGTCACGGTGAAGTTCGCCGCGTAGAGCGGATACCTCCGCGACATGGCTTTTTGACACTTTACCATCTGGAAGCCGTCGAAGTGCCTGGACACGTTGCGTTTGTGGGGAGCCATCAGCCGGTCCAACCGTTGCTGCATCACGGGCTTGGTTTCGCTGGTGGTGTATTCCGCGTTCAGCAGGACGCCTCTGTCCGTCACCTGCACGGACAGGCTCACGTCGGACATTCCCTTGGGTTTAGTGGAAGCACCGAACGCCTCCTGTATGTAGCACGCCTCGTCGTCCTGCTCGAGAAACTGCGCCGACACGGCCGTCTTTTCGTAAGTGAGAGCCGCGATCGCAATAACGAGGCAGTGCAGCACCAGCACCGTGACCAAAACTCTTCCCATCGTATTACGCTACCATCAGAAGTCACGAGACACAAAGGCTGTTAGTTTTTTTTTCACAAGAGAAGGGTTCATCTCCTCACACAGTTATATACTAGACACAAGGCCAGCCTCTTGTTTATCCGAGGGGCTTTCCTGGGTATTTTCGGGCTTTTCTTGGGTATTTCTGGGCACGTCTTCCAACACCATTCAACACTACAAGACGGACAAACGGCAGTGACGGCGTGGTGAATGTACGGTGGGTAAAAAGACCCGGGGCGGTAAATGGCTCAGTTTCGCGACTTACGAAACCGTGAGTGAAACGCGGTACACCGTATAGTTTGTATCTGCATCTGTGTGTTACACTTTGTGGTTCATCACACAACCCTCGTGTGAGCGGACCCCACCGCGCATATAAAAGACTCGTCCCATAACCCTCGTGTGAGCAGACCGCAGCTCTTCGCAAGATGTCGAAGCCCGTCAGCGTGTTCTACCGGCTCCTGTACTTTTTAAAGGACAGGCCCGAAGTGGTGAAAAAGCTACGTGACGAGTTCAGAATCACACAGATCAACGTGTGTAACGCCATATGGACGACCGACGACATGCCCACCGAAGCCGTCTTGTGGCGCATCATTCAAAAAACGGGATGTTACGAGCACGTCACCGACGCGCTGAGAAGACTGGTGTCCGACTACGATAAACAGTTGGCCGAAAGCACCCTGGCGTTCGAAGCCGCGTGTGGGGAACACGACGCGCTGGCCGAGGTGGACCAGGACGCGTTCCACCAGCTGAGCGACGAAGAGCTGTCACGTCTCAAAATACTCCTGTCTCAGCGGCCCTACGACGGGCCCGACTGGGATAGGATGCCCTTCGGCGTCATCGAAAACATGAGCAGATTGGCCCTGTATTCCGCCATGACGATGTGCTACGGCAAAAGGATGGCGAGGTACTGCGTCCCGGCGCTAACTGCGCTAGACAGGCTGGACCTGCTGCGTTGCGACGAACGTTGAGGTTTCACGAGATGTGACTTGAAACTCACGACATGTGCTTTACACGATGCAAGATGTGACTTGAAACTCACGACATGTGCTTTACACGATGCAAGATGTGAATTAAAGTAAAGGATTGTTGGGTCAACACGATGTTGTCTGTCTGTCGTTTACTACCTTTGAATGTAAAATACCACACTACACACACCACATAACCATTATATCTTATTCTAGCTCTCACTCAATCGTGGTTTATTTGTGTGGCGTGTGTGAAATAATAACATACAACAAAACTCACATTTACAGAGCAATTTAATCACGTTTCAAACATTACGGAGCAATTTAATCATTCGCAAAGAATTCATGTTGCAAACATTACGGAGCAATTTCATCATTCGCAAAGAATTCATGTTGCAAACATTCATCTATCGTGGGTCTTTCCTCCGGCACGATACAACAGATGAAAAAAAAACAAATGTACACCACAGGTCAAACTAGATAGAACAGATGAGAAAACACATAAATGTGATAAAAACACACAAATAGAAACATGTTGAAAGACACAAAGACACACGGCACACAGGGGCACACATAATAGAGTAAGCGCGAAAGAGGAATGGGACAAATGTAGCTTGAATGTAGCTTGACTTTGCCCAGCGCGAGAGACCGGGGAGGGAGACCGGGGATCGTTGTGAGCGCACGGACCGTGTACAAACGATCCCCGATCTCTCTCCTCGGTCTCCCGCGCTGGGCAAAGTATCAACGACACACATAGATAGGACGGACCCCTGTACACGACAATCTCCGGTCTCTCTCTCCCCGATCCCTGTCCTTGGTCTCTAAAACTAACAACTTAAGTATTATATCTAAGATATATGTAGACAGATAGTCACAGTGCAATGTTAGGAGTACGCTATGTGACTGAAAATCAAAATACATTGCTTTCCGCTGCGTGTTTAGCAGCTCTCCGTATCTGGCCAGCAAAGCACTACATCCGCATCTCAGCACAGTATGTCTCCATCCAAACGTTGCTTTCCGCTGCGTGTTTAGCAGCTCTCCCCATCCGCATCTCAGCACAGTATGTCTCCATCAGCATCTTAGCAAAGTATCTCTTCGCGAGCTTTATAGAATACAGTGTCATGTGTTCCATCGTGGCCCGGACAACCTCGCTAGTCGACTTGGAATCCTTCATTGCGTCCGGAAACACCGCGTTGTGGTAAAACTCTGCCTGCTGCCCAAGAGTCCCGGCTCCGGGAGACTGAAGCGGCTCAGTCCCGGGCCCGTCCTTTCCCTTGACGTTCTCGTGAGCGTTGATCGCGGTTTGCAACGACAAAGATGCCGACCCCGCTGAATTGCCCAGAGCGGACCTCAACGCGGCGTACACGGGAAGACTTTGCGTCTTGGCCGCAGTCGCGGAGAGGGCGGGTTTGTCGAAGGTCTGTTCTTTGGTTTCAAGAGACTGCTGTCCCGGAGTCCCGGCTCCGGGAGACTGAAGCGGCTCCGTCCCGGGCTTCTCTTTTCCCCCGTTGTTCTTCTCTGCGGTCTCCTTGCCTAAAGGTTGCTGTCCCGGAGTCCCGGCTCCGGGAGACTGAAGCGGCTCCGTCCCGGGCTTCTCTTTTCCCCCGTTGCTCTTCTCTGCGGTCTCCTTGCCTAAAGGTTGCTGTCCCGGAGTCCCGGCTCCGGGAGACAGAAGCTCCTCAGTCCCGGGCTCGTCCCTTCCCTTGACGTTCTCGTGAGCGTTGATCGCGGTTTGCAACGACAAAACTGCCGGCCCCGCTGCGACGCCTAGAGCGTGGACCAGCGACAGCAGAGTCGCTGCAACGATTAGGCGCCTCATGGTGCAGCCGTAGGTTTGTCGGGCGAGCATCTCCAGTATACTTCTCTGTGTTAATATATCCAAGACGGAAGGCGTTCACTCTGCGCAGATCTCACACGCTTCATCCACCACATTGACAGAAGCCTTAACGCCACCGAACCTCTCGGAGAAGGGATTCTTAACGCCTGCCTCGAAGCGGTGTGGCGTTGTCCGAAGGCGGACCTGCCGCAAACGCGGGCTCCGCCGCCGGGCCTTTTGTCTAAGTTGTACTGCGAGTCCTCCTGTGTGAAAAGAAGGGGGAACGGCAGAGAAGGAAAGAGAGGGGAGTTTAACGTACAGTACAGCACACCACCACACCACATACGATCACTTACACTCAACATGCGGTGCGGCACTCACCCAATTTAATTCTTCGCCGGTGTGCTTTAAGCTTGCTTTATTACACACGCAAAAGCTCACATGTGCAATGTTGAACACAATCTCGTTCTTCGCCTCGTCGGTAAGTGCGTTGGTGACGTGGGTCACGAGGGCCAGGTATGATACCACGCGCACCCAATCGAAAGAATCTTGGAAGAGTTCAAGCCCGATATACTCTAGCGTGTTCTGGTCCGGGGAACACCGACACTCTGAGAAAGGGGGGAGTTGGATTAAAGAAGAAAGGAGAAAATAGCTCGGTTTGATTTAATGACACACGGTGCCGTGGGCCATGCGTGTCATGCGTGCGGCAGGGGTAAAACTTACCTTGAACAAATTGTTTGTGTTTCCCCAGCAAGGTTTTGATGTCTTTCCCCCGGTCCCTGGTATTTGAGGCCCAAAGACATGTCTCTATATTGGCAGTCTGTCTGGTTTTGATTATATGGTGTGTTGCGTGTGGATGTGGTGCTTTTAGGGAAATTCCCTTTTAGCTTCTGTGTAAAGAAAAAACCATTGAAAAAACCATTGTGATCTCGCTCCCATGGGCCTCAGGACCGCGGGACTCCCGGGCCACCGCAGTGCGAGGCCTGTGGGAGTACCAGGCCTAACTGGTAATCTCAGCATCACATAAGCTTTGCACTTTGCCGGACTCCCGGGCCCGCGAGTGCGTGCGGTGCAAAGCCCATGCGAGGCCCGAGATCACGAGAAAGTCGTGATCTCAGCCCCGCATAGGCTTTGCGCTTTGCCGGACTCCCGGGCCCGCGAGTGCGTGCGGTGCAAAGCCCATGCGAGGCCCGACATCACGAGAAAGTCGTGATCTCAGCCCCGCATAGGCTTTGCGTTTTGCCGGACTCCCGGGCCCGCGAGTGCGTGCGGTGCAAAGCCTATGCGAGGCCTGAGATCGATCTCAGCCTCGCACAGGCGTGCCACTGCGTGACTCCCGGGCCCGGGACTTTGGCCACTTTAAGCCCGCGGTCCTGACTTCCGGGCCCGGGAATGTCTCAAAAAGTAATACAACATGAAACAAATATTCAAGTAAAAGAAAAAACAAACCGTCGTGTGTTTTGATCACACAAATGTTGCTTTTATTACATGGGGATACATACGATCTCATACGATTGCAAGGTTACAAGGTTACGAGACATGAGTTGAATCATACGCTGTTGCCCATTCACATAAAGTTGCACCCCTCGTCTTCTTCGTCGATCAGGTACGAGAGGCACGTGCAGCTAGGCGGCACGATGGCCCGGGTCTCCGTCGGTGGTTGAGGCGCCGCGTGGAGCGTCCTGTAAGCGTGCAGCTCGTCCTTCAGCGCACGTCTTGCCGCGATGTCCGAGCACCCGATCCCGCGTGAGATGCTTTGCATCGTGTTGTACAAGATCCTGCCCTTGCCGATGTAGCCGATCAACCTGAACGGTTCCACCAACGAGGAGAGGGTCTCGGTCAGCATCCGAAAGTATGCCCTTGTCTCTTCCTCGCTGCGCCTCAGACGCCCGCACCACACGCGAGTGAGCTTTTCCGCAACGCAGGCCACGCAAGTGGCTTTGGGGACTCTGTCGGAAGAGCTGTGGGTGCAGTGCCGGGACCGGTTTTGTATGACTCCGCACACTTTTGCGTGTGGTACGGAGAGCTTCTGACACAGGCGTTGAAAGACTTTGAGAAGGATGGCATTCGCTTTGTGCACGATCTCGTGCTTGGGCACGATCCACTGCAACTCGTCGGCTTTGAGGTTTTTTGTCTCGGAGGTCTTGTCGCGGCAGATCGCTTTGGGGGCTTCCCTGTAGCCCGGGGAGCCGAAGATAATGTTCAATTCGGACCGTTGTATCTCTTTCAGTTCTTTTCGACATTGGTCGCAGCACATGTGCGTGTCCTGTGTCATGGTAACAATCTTTAAAGTGTTTTCTTTTTATCTATCTAGCGATCTATATTCCCTCTTCTTTTTTTTTCGAGGCGAGGGTGATACAGTTTTCAGGAGTGGGTTTTATTTGTTGCCGGCCACACCTTCATCGGCTCTGTCGATCCAATGTGTGTACGCTTGCTTCACCGTCGTGCTCTTTGCTGCGAGGATGCACAACCTCGCCACTTTCATCCTCTCTGCCTTGGTGACGGGCTGCGCGGCCAGCTCAAACACGTACTGGAAAGGCACGAACTCCTGCCCGACCAGACATTTCGGAAACATCAGACGGCCGTCCCCGCAATCGTCGCCCTCGTCGTTGCAGCTTGCCAGCGAGAGCTCTGGGTCGCGGCCCTCAGGCGGGCAGAATCCGGCCGAGACCCAATACGCCACCTTTCTGTAATAGCTCAGCCAGTCTCCCCACTGTATGTTTCCGCACAGCGCGTTGAGCTCGGACTGGTTCTCGGCCTCAAACAGGTTGTGCGGCCCCCTTAGCCGTTGTAACAGATCGGGTCCGATCACGGTCAGGAACAGCTTGCGGCGTTCCGCAAACGTGTGCGTTCCCTTGTAGTCTACGGTCCCCACGGGCGCCGGTTGCCACGCGTCCCTCGGACGGGCCGTTGAGCCGACAATCTGACCGTCCGGACCCAGGGTGACTTTCGTGATGTGCCGTCCGTCCTGCACGAGGTGCACCTCGTCCAAACTCTTGACTTCCAGGAGCCACTTGTGGTGAACCAAGCCTTTGAGCGCGCTCATGGTCACAAAGCGCTGCAAGGCGGCTCTGGTCATCTCTTTTGCACAGTGTAGCCCCAGGTTTACCGTGAAACGAACGAGCCTGTGTCTTCCGGGGCCGGTGATCTGTGCGGGATGCGCGTCTTTGGCCGTGGTGTTTTGTACAGACAGCAGGGTGTGGTTCCAGTTCTTGCCCTCGATCAGCACCATCACGTTGCGAACCGTCGGCATGTATTCATCGGACTCGGCGGTGTTCACGTAGCCTCCAGTCAGGCCACACAACAGGTCTTTGCTCAGCCGTCTGACGAACTCGGCGGGGTTCACGAACAGCCTGGTTTCTTCTGAGATCCGCGTGGACGAGTACACCTCCAGCTTATACGAGTGCGTTATTCTCGTGTCGCCGTCGTTCCAATGCACGTAGTTTGGACCCACGATGACTTGCTGGGGCCCCTGTTTCTCAAACGGGAACACGGCCGAGGGTTGAGAGACGCGCTGCGGCAGAGGCTCGTCCTGAGGCCGTGACTCGTCCGCGTATTTGCGTTTGCTCGCGCCGTCGCCGTGGACATCGTGTTTGACGAGTATGGAGCCCACGGAACCCACGGTTCCGATGGTCCTGAGGCAACGCTCCTGTCTGTTTTTACTCACGAGCCTGTGACTCTTGCTTTTTTCCTTGCCTTTGACGAGTATGGAGCCCACGGAACCCACGGTTCCGATGGTCCTGAGGCCACGCTCCTGTCTGTTTTTACTCACGAGCCTGTGACTCTCGCTTTTTTCCTTGCCTATGTGTTCGCCACTATCTTGTTTGAGAACAAATTTGGCCGCAGCGGCCAGTAGGAGTAACCGAGACATGGGTCTAAGATACTGAGTACGTTCCTTGCCTATGTGTTCGCCACTATCTTGTTTGAGAACAAATTTGGCCACAGCGGCCAGTAGGAGTAACCGAGACATGGGTCTAAGATACTGAGTGAACGTACAAAGGGTTTTTGTTTTATGTTACTGCGATGTCGTTGTTATAGCGTTCTAAGGCACAACCCACAATGTGTGTTTGGGAGCCTCTGACCCAAAATAAATCTCAGTGCCCTGGGAGTGGCCAGGCTACCACATAAACAGTGCACAACCAGTGGCCAGATCAGATCGAACACTAATTCTGACCCAGACCATTGAGTGTTTGTAGCTTCGCTCATTGACCAAACGGCTTCCGCGTCATTTCTAGAGACAATGAGGTCCAGCGCGCGGGACACCATACTGACCAATAAGCTGTTGTTCAATTCGTACGTGAGCAAGGACCCGGTGCGTATGATAGACGAGATGTGCCTGAGAGACCTGTTAGTGTACTCGGCCGCAGTTGGGCTGAAAACTGCGTGCCGCTACAAGGGCGATGTGGGCGTCACCTTGATCGACATTGTTATAGCGAAGGGCAACGCGTCGTGCGAAAAGTTCATAAAGTACTTGTGTCAGGTCGAGATAACGAAACACCCAGCTCTGTCCGAGCTGCACCAGCTCGGGACGCACGACGTCCCCGCAGGTGCCGACTTTCAAAAGGCGGTGCTTCGCCACCGGAGAGACCTCGCGCCCATCATAAGCCTGCGAGCGGCTTACTTCATCGAGGCTCTGGCACAGCACGATGTCATTAACGGGTACCATAAAGAAGTTCTGGAACGCGCTGTAGATGGCATCGAGTTTCACGGAGCTATTAAGGTTGTGGACGCGATCATGTCCAGGGGCGAACAAAGCTGCAAGTCGTTTCTGGAGATGGTGAGAACCCCCGAATTTCTCGCACGATTCCCCGCCGACCACGAGCTGCTCAACGTCCTGCAGGTCCTGCAGGCATACAGGCCTGAAGACTGAACCGTGTTTCCCGACACCGGCACGAATCGGCTTCGCGTCGCGACCCTCCCATCCACGAGAATGAGATCACCTCAATGCGGTCTAAGGTCTGACCAACTGTATCGCTGCATGTCATGTGTTATACCTCGTGAACGGCCGTTGTCGTTTGGTGTCCCACCGTTTGTGAACTGGTTAATAAAAAGTTGAACCCCAATGTCATGAATGTGTGGCTGTAATGGTTTTTATTTTCATTGTTACACACGTGCACACACGTGCCGATTCACATAAAATAATGCAGTTTCTCTCTGAGCTTACGCGGGAGTTCTCTGACTGTTTTTACGCTCGCTGAAAAGATCCGATCTACGGGCTCGCGGTGCGCGCACACCCACGCACACGCACTTGCGGGCCCGCGAGTCCAGCAGAGCGCAAAGCGTATGCGATGCTGAGATCACGATTTTCTCGTGAGCCCAGCCTCACATAGGCTTTGCGCTGCTCACACTCGCGGCCCCGGGAGTGTGTGTGTTTGGGAGCCTCTGACCCAAAATAAATCTCAGTGCCCTGGGAGTGGCCAGGCTACCACATAAACAGTGCACAATCAGTGGCCAGATCAGATCGAACACTAATTCTGACCCAGACCATTGAGTGTTTGTAGCTTCGCTCATTGACCATACGGCTTCCGCGTCATTTCTAGAGACAATGAGGTCCAGCGCGCGGGACACCATAAGGACCAATAAGCCGTTGTTCATTTCGTACTCCCGACTTTGTGCGCCATAAAATATTAGACTCGCGGTTTCATAAGCTGTAGTCACGCGACAGTGAAACGGGACCGTTAAATTTCTTTGAGATCTCGGGACCAACGAAGGCTCTAAACGTGGTGATGGGCGCGAGGAGGCCTTCCCCGTGGCTCCTAACCCAGGATCACGACAGGGTCTCGTTGGTGGTCGAGCTGCAGGTCACGAGCGCCCCCGGGCAGAAGCCGGACCTGAGCCCACACGTTGAGTCTGCGTTCGCAGACGTGGTGTCCAAGATACCAGAAGTCCGGGGATACAAAGCGACCGGCGAGCCCGGGTCGGTGTACAAGTACGCCGTGACTGTGTACCACAAGCGCTTGAGCGATTTCGACGCCTCAAGCGATTTCGTCGCCCCGGGCCGCGAAGAGCGGTTTGCGCTGTGGCTCACAAGAGCCGTGGGACAGGCTGTGTTGCTGGGACTGTACCACACGTGTGTGTCGCACGTCATCTTGATCTCTTCGGACCACGTGCAGCCAATAAGTCGGGATTCGGTGGGCTGGGTCCCGTGCTCGTTGGCGTTCGCTGGGCTCGGCGGCGGGCGCTGCGACTGCGCCATGTATTACGACATGTGGGCCATGAAAGACCGGAAAAAGCACTTGCGCGACGTGCTGATGCCGCCGGGAGTCGCGGGCGTCGAAACGACGGAGGACATATGGCCCGAGACGAGAGCGCGTCTGTTCAAACTACTCGCCTGGGTATTTCAGGGCTATTCTCCGAAATTAAAATGCCATCAAGTGCTCACGTTGGCTCAAGACCTGAGCCTGCCTCTCGACATCACGAGGGTCAGCGATTTCTTCTCGGAGGTGATTAGGATGTGCCGCTGCGGAAACGACAGGGACAAGATGTTTGCTTGTCAGCAGGCCGAAGAACCGGCAAATTACGTGTGCTTGATAAGGCGTATACTCGATTGGTACAACGCCATGCCCAAAGTCCAAAACCGCGACCACGTGGGACGTTCGGCATTGCCGCGGCCAAAAAAACGCTCGAGAAGGCGCGGCCAAAAAAACGCTCGAGAAGGCGCCGGCCAAAAAAGTTGCTGTCAAAAAGGTAGTGAAAGGGCCGAAGACCGTGGTGGCGAAAAAGACCATCGCGAAAGAAGCCGCAGCAAAGAAGCCTGCGGCCAAAAAATAAAGCAAATGACAAAAAAATTTGTTGGTGAAATAATAAAATAGTGCAGTATATTTTTTTACTAATGTATTGTAGTTACTTTTTATTTCACTGTACGTACACTCGTCTGTTTGTAAATCAGCTATTGTCAGCAGGCAACTGAAAATGACTTGTGCTGGATCTCTTGTCCACTGGTCCCTTCCTAAAAACTTTGTTTTGATTGTCCTGTTCCGCTTTTGCCACTACCGAGCGCGGGTATTTACAAAGTACAACCTTGGAAAAAGAGTTTAATCAGCACTGTGTTTAAAAACAAATAAAGCAAACTGTTTGATTTAAAGTTTGTTGTTTATTTTTTTATTTTTTTTACAGAACACACTCAACACACATTTCACTTTTTATTTCACAACGATTTCACACGGTTCATTGCTCTTGTTTGATGGTTTCCGCGTCGGCGGTTTCCACGCCGGAGGCCTCCGACTCCCCCGTCGTCTCACAGAGTTTGTGTATTTTAGGCATGAGTTCGGAAAACACGCAGTTCCACAGATCGGTCTTTTTTTCAGTGGACATTTTGAGAACCTGGGTGAAATAGTACGACATGGCGCCACAACAGACCGTGTCTGCTGCACAGTCGGGATCCAGGTTGAACAACAAGTGCCACATCAAGGGCATGTACAGGACCTGGACGGTCGGGATGGCCCGGGACGGTGGACAGCACCTACGGAGCATGGTTAGGTTCCCATGGTACATCACGTCTTCGACGTTCTGGCTGAACAAGCGTGCTCGCACTGCGTCTTGTGTCGTTATTCTCCCCCGCAGCAAGGCTCCTTTAACGGCGCACAGGTAGATGACGCACATGACGTCGGCCTCAGCATTGCGTGGCGGAGGTGTCACCATGACGCAAAGCCCGTTCTCTTGTCGCGTGGCGTTGACGATCCCGTTGGCTAGCTGGTGGAAGTCTGTTTTGGCAAACCTCTTCCCCGGGACAGACGAGTTCACCGTATATACGTGGCAGACTATGTTTCTGGTTTCGGTGAATTTGACAATCAGGTCGCTGTCCACGGAGTAAGACAAGCTTTCGTCGTCTTCGGAAGCGGCCTCTTTCACTTCGCAATCGATCAATTCGCGTATGGCGGGAGCCATTTCTGGAACCAGAGCATTCTTCTTTTTTTTCGCCTTACGTCCACAGCGCCTGTTGTCGGCCGCTATGATGTCCGGAGGGAAACGGACTGTCTTTGTTTTACCCATGTCTGAGCAAACCAAGTCTGGTTGTGTATTTTTTTATATATGGGCCTAGGGAGAAGCTGAACGTTTAAGTCAGACCCCTCCCATGCCTGTGGTACACATTCAAAATCGTGCAAACAAAATCACTCTTTGAGTCAAGCGAATGGTTTCTTTTAAATGGTGTTATTTCATCAAGACTCACACTATAACATGTCACAGCTTCTGCATTTTGTTGCGGTGTCGTTTCGTACGCGCCGCCGTACGGATACCGACGTCGTCGGTTTGCACTTTTAAATAGTGTCGTTTCAGCAAGACTCGCACTAAACATGTAATTTTAACAAGTTGTTGCATTTTGTTGCGGTGTCGTTTCGTACACGCTGCCGTACGGATAGTCGTCGGTTTCCACTTCGTCGGTGTTCTCCGTGCACACGGGTTTCAGGTCGCCGAGGCCGTAGAAGTCGGCTTTCGAATCAAACAGCGGGTTTCCGCCGGGCAAGTTTCTCACCGCTTCATGAAACTTGTTCTTCGCAGCATCGTTGGAAAGGACATTGCCGACGTTGTCTAGCAGCAGCTTTGTCACGATGCCGACGACCAAAGCATACTGTGCCTCAGAGTCGCAGGCAGCAAGCAGGGCCTCGGCCGTCGACGCTCGGTCGAGCTCGGCGGCCGCGGGGGCCTCCGGCGACGGAGGACTCAGCGTCCGTGTTTCTTTGCGGTCGGCGACGGTGCCGCCCGAGCCACCCTCGGAATCCGAGTCGTCCGACGACGGAGGACTCAGCGTCCGTGTTTCTTTGCGGTCGGCGACGGTGCCGCCCGAGCCACCCTCGGAATCCGAGTCGTCCGACGACGGAGGACTCAGCGTCCGTGTTTCTTTGCGGTCGGCGACGGTGCCGCCCGAACCACCCTCGGAATCCGAGTCGTCCGACGACGGAGGACTCAGCGTCCGTGTTTCTTTGCGGTCGGCGACGGTGTCGACCGAGCCCTCGTTGACGAGGTGCTGCCTGTACGCTTCGCAGTTTCGCTGCACGGCTTTTAAAAAGACTCCTGTGTCGCACGCGTCGCTGCACAAGTAATCGCAGACCAAATCGACAAAGTTGGCCTTGTCCAGACTCATGATAGATACGGGCGGCCACAGGCCGCTTTCTTGTATGAAGTCCACGTGCTTACCCGTCAAAAAAACCTCCGTGGTCGGGTTTTTTTTATGGCGCATGCGGTACATTTTCTTTTTTCTTTTTTTCTTTTTTGGATGGGT
This sequence comes from Nannobrachium achirus, assembly GCF_963921795.1. Classification (NCBI taxonomy): domain Eukaryota; kingdom Metazoa; phylum Chordata; class Actinopteri; order Myctophiformes; family Myctophidae; genus Nannobrachium; species Nannobrachium achirus. The sequence goes on along the minus strand of NC_137816.1, from coordinate 29,608,884 downwards.
CTGCCTCGTATGTTGGTGTGGACCCGATAAGGACAATGAGAAGAACGCTAGTGGTGGACGATAATGTTTCAGTGATTTTTTTTCTTTTTTTGTGCGGTGTATCTTTTAATAACCCCTAATCCTCATCGGTCTCCTCCTCCTCCTCCTCCTCCTCCTCCTCGTCTTCCTCACACGCTTCATCGTCAGCATCGTCCTCTTCTTCGTCGCTGTCCAGCTCCACCACAAAGGCGGGCCCGGCGTCGTCTCCGTTCTCCTCGTCCTCGGATCGGCCGCTGTTGCCCGCGTCCGCAGATCTCGGTTGTTTCTCAGCGAAAACCAAATCTTTGAAAAATAAGGTGTTTTCTTCTTCGTAGTCGCTGGGAGGGTCTACTTGCGCCGCAATCGGGCTCAGGATCGGTCTGCTCGCTGGCCTCGTCGGTGCTGGCCTTGTCGCTGCTGGCAACGTTTGCTGTGTGGCGCATGACTGTGGTGTGCGTTTCGTAACGTAGCTGGCGGCTTTCTTTTTCTTGGGTAGTTTATTGAACCTGCGTGCGTCGGTATAGGCGTACATGGCGTTTCTACAGACAGCTGCGTTACAGTAATACGCTACCAGATCGCAAACGTATCCCACGCAGCCGTACATTTCGGGCTCGCTTCGATGGGTTTTTAGTAAACCACAATCAAACCAACTTTATTATATTTAGTTTGTCGAATGCGACCATCAGCTTTTTCTCCGTGTTAAAGTCGTGCACGTACACGCCCGTGCCCGCGGTCGTGTTGTCATAGTAGTGAACAAACTTCTTGGCCCGATAGCCGTCAAAACCGAACGCGGTCACCCTCTCGCACATGCTTATGGCAATGAGCAAGGCCACGAATCCGGTAGTCGGTCTGCTGCGAGTCAGATCTCTGCCGCACTGCAGGAAACTCGGGTCGACGAGCCTGATTTGCTCCACGGAGACGGTTTTTGTAAATAGCTTTGTGTCGGGCGGGGACCTCCAGAACTGGAGCCCGTCTAAGGAAAGGCACAAAACGGCCGCGTTTAACCAATCCAAGTCTTGCGGCTTAAAGGCCACCATGGCCTGTACGGAGGAAGCCCCGTCTTGGGACGCCGTATCTAACGACATCGACTCCGGGTAAAATAACCTGATTGTGGTCTTGGAGCCCACGTGTTTCTCGTAACCTCGGATCGGAGCATCGTTGCACCTGAACACGATGTCGTGACCGTCGATCGCGGGTCCTCTGCTCTCGTACAGCAGCCCTCTGCCGCTCCCCACGACAGCGCAAGACGTGCCCGCGGGCCAGTGAAACTCTGTCAGTAAGTTTAATAGGACGCTAAGGTGTTGCCGCACACCCATGAACCCATAAGGTAAAGCTGCCTTCTCGTCTATGTGCGTGTGTGGCGTCATAAAGGGTACGCTCTGGCCCCTGCTGTACAAGCGAACAATAAGCGTCGTGTGAAAGTACATCAAGGTAAAGACGAGTCCGTACACAAACAGTAGCTTGTTCATGGCTTTGAAATAGCATCTAACTTTATATATATATATCGGTCCAGTGTCTCATGTTAAGGCAGATGTTAAATGTATGAAATGTGGCAGGTTTAAATGTTAACAGGACACAAGATTCAAGGATTTGTAATCGCACTACTGTTCCAACTACATACTCAGATGGGACGTGTTTGTGTGCTTTGGACTGGGTCTCGGAGTGGTGGCGTTTGTGTTTACAGCGATTTTGGGAATAATAGAGACTTCTTGGTGCTTTGTGCGTTGAAAGACAGGTTATCGTTTATTTTGTTGTTACAACATACACGTTATCTTTACAAAACATATCCCAAACTTCTATACCTCCACACAGCTCAGACCTCATCTCACGGGGCAGAAAATCAACAGGGAAAACTTCTATACCTCCACACCGCTCAGACCTCAATAGCGAGTGCGTGCAGTGGCACTTTGCTTGACTCCCGGGCCCGCGAGTGCGCGCAGTGCGGAACATGCACCAATGAACATCGGTAATATATCAAAAATAGGTCTTTATTATTTACGATGTACAAACATCACAACACAGCAGTTTCGTTCATTGTATGACGATGGATGCAGCTGGCGGCCGTCCTCGCTCTGAATCCAATCATGATTCTTGGGTCAAGGTCTGATACGGTCCGTGGCTGGATCTACTCTCGTTTTTTTTTGCTGTATTTATATATACACACAGCACTCCCACAAGACTCAGCCCACTCTACACTGAATGACCTTCACTTTCTCACGGCCTCAAACGCAGACTGGTCCAAACCCACCTGGCCCGTTTGTATCATAGGACTATCATAGGACGCAAAGACTAAAATTACCCCCTTCAGATGAAGGGCAATAAAACAGACAGACGGGTGCACTGATACGTTTCACTCGGTATGTTTTATTTTCAGAGAAGAGTACACACAGGTTTTATTTTCAGAGAAGAGTACACACAGGATTACACACAAGATATTATGTCAAATCAACTGTTTTCGTTCGGCACCCGAGCTCTGGCGGCGGGTGCCGAGCGTCTCGTGATGACCCAACGCCGGCTCACGGCTCGTACGCGGGCTCACAGCGCGTACGGAAACTCCACAAGGAAATCCAGGAGGGCGGGTGGCAGCGGCAGCCGCTTCAACCTATCCGGCCGCTGCTGCTCCCGGCCGCCGCACGCGGCCACGATGCTGCGGCGGCACAGCTCTTTCAGCGTGGGCGCCCGGTGCCGGAACGGCAACGACATGCCGCTGTTGATGCCCGCATAGACCTCCAATAGACCAAAGAGACTGGCGAAGTCGCTATCGCTGCCTTGCAGCCGGAAGCGGTGTCTTCCGGCTGCAAGTGGACCTACGTGGATGATACGCCGCGAGGCCACCCTGTTTATGAGGCGGTACGAAATCGTGAAGAACACGTCTCGTTGGGCGCTGTCCCGCACCAAGAAGCGGCCAGGCGCCGCGTCCCGCATCAGCCGGGCCGTGGCCTGGGCACTCAGCGGGCCCCAATAGAATCCCCCCCTAGTCAGCTTCTCGGTCGTGTCTTTGATATCTTCGTAGGCCTCTCTGCAGCAGAAATCCTGGAAGCGTCCGACCAGGTCGTCCATGGGCGACAACATCGGCGGTCCTCCGTGAGCCATGAGCTGTCAGACGCCTAGTGGCCGTGTGAGTCTGCTGTGTTGCGACAAGGAAAAAAACAGTGTTATTAAAAACTGCAGTTTTTGACCGTTTTATCTTTTCATTCGCTCCCTGTCTAAAAATCCAAAACAGACCCCGTGCAAATTTAATGCGATGTAATGCAGTTGAAATTTTGCTTACCTCGAATCCTGTTCCTGTGGTGTTTGAAAAAGACTCTCTGGACTCTCTGGGCTCTCTGGGCGCACTGGTGCGCTCCACTTGTTGGTTCCCATCCTGTATCTCCTTATCTGATTGAAAATGTCAGTGCGACATGAATAACATAAACACAGCTTCAAAAGCTCAACTTCATTATCTGGCACTTGCGGACACGATACCGTGCTTTATCCCGATACCGCGAGTCTTGCAGTGTGGGGAAACGTGCGACCCGCGAGACCGTGAGTCCCGCCGGCGGGCCTTATCGTGATTTTGGGGAGAGACAAAAACCACACAGAGAGTGCGGCCCCACGTCGCGACCGCGCGCCGGGTTTTCGGAAAACGAATCGCGCGCAGCGTGCGTGCAGGCGGGCCGCAAGCTTAACCTGTTAACCTGTTAAGCCCTATGTGAGCCGTCGCCGGGTCCCAGGGCTCAGAGGCTGCATTGTTGTCCAAGTATTTCACATAGACCCAAAAATAAATACATTTCAATGTTGATTCGGCTACAGTGGACCTACAGCTCACACAATCGGCTGGCATTGTCTTCCTCATCCACACACTAGCGCACCTTATAAGCATTTCAAAAGCAACGACTACAATTTGCACAATCCGAAAACACGAGAACGACCGACTTTCCGGCTCGCACAGAAACACGTTCCAGTAAGCCAGACGAACGAACAAGGCGTCAAACAGCAAGAGGAGACTTCGCTCTTTCGAACGATACCGGCCCCGAGCCGATACGACGCAACCCCCCCCCCCCCCGAAACGTAACGAAAACATAAACGCAAAAAAAGAAAGTTTGCGGCTCTTTATCTCCATTTACACAGACACACACACACACACACACACACACACACACACACACACACACACACACACGCACACGCGCGCTCCAACAGCCGACCGGAAGAGACGCGCGAGAGCGGCGGGTTCGAGCGTCATTTCTTTTTCACCAGTCGGTGTAACCGTTCGACACGAGTTACGGTCATTCGCGACTCGGCACGATGGCCGGTCCGGAGACGCCGTCGGTGGACGAGGTTCTCGTTCTGTTGAAGAACGATCCCGGAGCGGACGTTTTCGTACAAGACAGCGAAAGCGAATCGGACCCCCCCGAGTTCAGCGACGACGAGGATTTTACCGAAAGCGCCGACGAAGAGGAGACGCAGACCGAAGAGGCCGAACGGGGAACGGTCACGTCCGTCCGTCCCACGCCGACAGATCCTCCGCCCTCCCAAACGCCTCCCGCCGCCTCACGGGAAAGAGGCGCGCGTGGCCGCAGACCGTCCGCGCCGCCGGGCACGTCCTCCGCGGCGGGTTCACCGGCAACACCGGCCGCGTCCGCCGCGCCCTCGGCGGGCGAACCCGCGCGGAGGTCGTCGCGTCGCCCCGCCCCCAGACGGTGGTCGTCGTCAGAGCCCGAGGACGTCTCCGACGTCGAACCCGAAGGTCCCCCGTTCAAAAAGGTTCCGCCGGCCCCGAGGGGGAAGCGCGGACGCGGCGCCGCGGCGGGACCCGCCGCCGCGGCCGGACCCGAGAGATGGCGCAACAGGGAGAGCGAGGACGAACACTCCGTGACCCCTCCTCGCCCCTTCAAGCCGAGGAGAGAGCCCGGCCCCGCGTGCGACAAGACCGTGTCGTGGAGTCCTTTGGAATTATTCCAGCTCTTCTTCAGCGACCGAGTCGTCGGCACTCTGGTAAAGAACACCAACCGCAACGCCGTCAAGAGAGGGGAAACGGAAGCCAAGGCGTACACGAAAAAGTGGACGCCTCTCACGCGCGAGGAGTTCTTCGTGTTCCTGGCGATAGTCCTCTTCTCGGGCCTGGTCCGGGTGCCCGAGAGGTCCGATTTCTGGAAGACCGATGCCCCCTACGGATTCCGCTTCCCCGCCAACGTGATGTCGAGGGACCGGTGGGAGGCGATCATGTGGTCCCTTCGCCTCAGCGACCCGGACGAGGAAGAAGAG